>NC_037672.1:32279619-32307430 GCF_003255815.1 Theropithecus gelada
CTTTCTTTCTTTCTTTCTTTCTTTCTTTCTTTCTTTCTTTCTTTCTTTCTTTCTTTCTTTCTTTCTTTCTTTCTTTTTTCTTTTTTTTTTTTTAGACGCAGGGTTTCGCCATGTTGCCCAGGCTGGTCTCAGACTCCTGACCTCAGGTGATCCACCTGCCTCACCCTCTCAAAGTGCTGGGACTACAGGCGTGAGCCACTGAACCCAACCTGTTTCTCTCTCTTAATCTGATTAAAATGTTTTGCCATGGATCTGGCTGTTAAGTGTGCTGCTCTGGGACTAAACAGTTGACCTGAACGTATGACTTCTTGACCAAAACCAAAAGTGACATTAACCTGAATAATTTCATATTTGTGAAACACAAAAATGACACTTTTGTTTAAATTGCCCAGAGATATTGGTATTTTAGTTCAGTCTCATTTTGCAGAAATTTGAATTGTGTGAGTGTATAGTCACATGTCTGTGTGCTAGAGACCAAGGAGATATGAACCTTTCATGAATAATAATAATAATAACCAAACTAAACTGAATTTTAGAAATATAGTCTTATAAATAGAGGTAATTGAGGAAAGAGGAAGAAAGACACAGATAATCTATGACATAAATATCTATTAAATGTAATGTAATATTTAATGTAAAATGTAAGATATAGTACTCTATTATAGATATGATTATAAAATGTAATTTGTAATTTATAATATAGGGTAATACATAGTACTATTTAATATTATCTATAGTATACAATATATAAATGTATGTATGTGTATATAAACATATATACAGCATATATTATATACCACATGCTCTTAATTTTTTTTATCACTGAGATATTTACTAGGGAAAATTCAATTTAGAATATTTGCTATTGGCTCTGCCACCCTCCAGTAAAATCTACAGGCAGCTATTGTGTAAACATTATCATAGTTCACAATTGTTAGTCTTTCTTTTTAGCATCCTACAATGTGATACCTCATCTAAAGAGTCAGTCTCTCTGCCTTTGTATTTATAGATTTCACATCTCATTTGGTTTCATAAAAATCCATTCACTGAAACCAGTAAAAAGACATATCATAGAGGCTCCAACAATTCTTAAGTCATTAACGTGAATATCACTACGTTTCCCAAACCTTTTTGCATGAACCGTAAACAAACTCTTCTCCATATTTCACTTCGGCATTCAGCTGCCTCCAATGTTCTTTGTAGCAGATGAAGTCTATATTATACATTCATAAATCCATAACTAAATTTAAATGCAAAATTTTAATGATCTTTATTATCAGAATATAAAAATTTCTAACCATTATTTTACAAACATTCTTTCAACCTCTAATCTTATTGTGGACTTAAGTGAGAGTCCCCTTTTCATAGACTAGATTATAAGCTCTTTGAGTATGATGATCACAGATTCTTAGCTTTACACACAATTCTTCATTTTGGTTTTCATACGATTATACTCAATGTAGCGTTTAAAGAAAATTTTAATTTTTACAATTTTAGTAAAATGAAAGTTTTAGTAAAAATAAAACATTTTTAAAATGTTGAAATTTAATTTTAAATTTTAAACAGCAAAGAAAAGCATAGATGTAGTTGTATAAATTCATATACATAACTACATATGCAAAGAGAATAATCTGTTTAGCCAGTCAGAGCCTTGCTGTAAAAAATTATAAATATTTAACAAATATACTTACTATCTAAATAGTAACTGCTGGAGAAATGCTATTAATCATATTAACGCTATTTATGGGGAAATCTTAGTCATCTTATTTGATAAAAGTATAGAATTTTCAACAGTCTCCAGAGCATCATTTGATGACAATCATCATCACTCAAATCCAACTGATAATGACACTTGTGTATTAGGAGCATATACCTCCTATTACTGACACATTATTTACAAGGTTAACAGAAATGTAAGAGAGAGGACAATATCTTAAGTGTTCATGACAAAAAGGCAGTCATTTCAGAGATAGACCAGCAACATTTTCTTGTCTTGTTAAGAGAAAATATATTCCTGTCTAAGTTAAAATAAAATGTATTCTTGTCTAAGTTTCCAAAAAAACAGTCATTTGACTTCTCTTACTTTGTAAATCATCCTTGTACAGAGAAAAGAATAGCAAAAATGTTTTCAGAATTCACTGGAGCACAAATAATGAAGAAATTCAAAGGACTATTTGAATTTCTTTCTAGATGTTACCTTGATAAATTATAATGTTACCTTAAGGAATAAATTAGAGATTTTAGAGATTAGTTTATATTTAATTGCACCTATAATTTTGTGTTGACAAAGCCAAGGCAAAAAGGTATTTTTTTCTAAAATACTCAAATATGCAGAAAGTGATTTAATGAATTTCCAGAAATGCCATGGAGCATATTTATAAAGAACTCATTTGAAAATATCATTCATTAATTTTTGTGTTTCAAATCTCCAGCCCCACAATTTGATACCCCCTGGCTCACTGAATATCTTTATTGGAATTATGCAACAGATATGAAAAGCTCTCTACACTAGTTTGTTCTCACACTGCTATTAAGAACATATTTGAGACTGGGTAATTTATGAAGAAAAGAGGTTTAATTGACTCATAGTTCTACAGGCTATGTGGGAACTGGGGAGGCCTCAGGAAACTTAACGATCATGGCAGAAGGCAGAGGGGAAGCAAGCATGTCTTCTCATGGCTGGCAGGAGGAAGAGACAGAGTGAAGGGGAAAGTGATGTACACTTTCAAACAACTACATCTTGTTAGAACTCACTCACTATCACAAGAACAGCAAGGGGGAATTCACCTCCATGATGCAATGACCTTCCACCAGATCTCTTCTCCAACACTAGGGATTACAACTCAACACGAGATTTGGGTGGGGACACAGAGTCAAACCATATTGGTCTCCTTCAATGTAATATACCTCCGTTCATTCCTCGGGCCCCAGAGGTGATACCTACTTCAGTCAGACAAAATTATGTGCAGTCTTGTTCGTTCTTTCCTGTCTATGATTTCTATGTAGGTGTTCATTTATCTGTATATCTATTTATTTGATAAGTATTTTTAAGGTGTCTTCTATGTGACTTCTTGTTTTAAAGTTTGGGTATACTATACGTCACCATGCAATGAGGATAAAATCCATATTCATTTCCAAATAAGTTACTATACCTAGAATAATTTTCTTAGTTGATTCTTTGAAATTCGTCTACTTTAGACTGACTTGATTTGCTTTATTTTGATAAATACTTTGTAAGAATCACTGTGTCTGTGACAACGTTTTATGTGCTATGTTTTTTGAACATAATAATGAAAGGCATAAACCCCACCATTGAATGAAGATATGAATTAATTAGTTACTAAGGCTATAGACTAGGAGTAGAAAAACATATGTTTTACAAGTCCAGATAAAAAATGGAGTTTGTGAACCATATTGTCTTTACCCCAATTATTCAGCTGTGCTGTTGTAGTTTAAAAAGAACTGTAGACAATATAAAAAATAAGCATGGCTGTGTTCCAATAAAACTTTACAGACACAGAAATTTGAATTTCATATAATTTTTCTGAGTCACAAAATGTGCATCTCCTGTTCATCCATTTTAAACTCCTTAAAATGCAAAACCATTCTCAGCTTGTGAGCTATATAAAAACAAGTGATGGACTGGATTTGATCTTCAAGCTGTAGTTTGCTAACAATCTAGACATGTTGCATATGTTATAAAAATATTAAAGATGTTTATATAATTCTAATGCACATAAAAACATAATATAAAACATTTAAAAATGCATTATTGCTTGACTTAGAATCTTAGAAGAAGTGAGAAGATCTGGCACTTAAAGAAAGTATATAATTAAGAATAGAGAGCAAAAAATTGGAAAACCTATATAGATATGAGTTCTTAAGCAAAGTTCACAAATAGGAGTGAATGTAGTGTAACTTTATTATTTGGAAGTTACCGCTTTTGATTTGAATTTTGACATTACTTATCAATAATCTCTCAATTTTTATTGTACTATCTTTTGTAGCTCATATTGAGTGATAAAATGCTCATTTTAATAGTTTAACATTAAATGTGAATACAGTGTTTCCAATACATGATATCAACATGCTCAATTTCCAACAATTTCTATTTACTTTTAATACTCTTCCGAGGTGAAATTTTGGGACAAATAATCCCCAATTCACATTGGTGTCAATAATACTACACTTTTGTTATAACTTTAAAGTGAAAACAAGATGACTTAGCAAACAGAAATCGTGTCCTTAATATCACATCCTGCACAAAAGCTGTGTGTTTATGTCTCCAGAATCAAGCATTTTTATGGAAAGAAAAACTCATTGCAATTGTTTGGCCATAATCAAATTAATCAATGAATTAAGAGAAGTTTTACCTAAAATCTGACTACACCACCATGTGAGAAAATAAAATATGGGTCTCCTGAAGATACCAGTATTTAAATTTGTGTATTATAGATCATCATGATAAAAGGCTTTAACTTAAGCATCTCAATTTTTTTGGTACAGGATGTAAAATAATATTTTCTCAGAAATTAATAGCAATGCTAACTTTAATATTATAAATGTGTTTGGTAGAATCATATTTGTACAAATGTCTCTAAGCTGATACATATTGAAAGTTGAATGATAGCAAATGATTTATATTTTAAAACTGTTATAGTTTGAAAGTTTGTGTCCCACTAAAATTTATGCTGAAACTTAATTCCCAATGCAACAGTTTTAAGAGATAGTGAGTGTACGAAGTTATTAGATTATTTGGGCTCCTCCTTTGTATAAAAGGGGCCTCATGCAACATCTGACTCTCTTGCCTTTCCACCTTCTGCCATGTAGGGACACACAGTTCCTCTCCTCCAGATGATGTAGCCCTCACCACACAACCCAACCTACTGACACCCATTGATCTTAGACTTTCTAGCCTGCAGAAATGTGAGAAAATAAATTTATCTTCTTTATAAATTACTCAGTCTTACATATTTTATATTTTGTTATAGCAGCACAAAATGGAGTAAGACAGAAATGTATCCCTAAAGTATAATAATGGATAGAACTCCTGCCCTCAAAAAACATTTTTTTTAAGCAAAGGCTGTAAACAAGGAATTAAACTGTGTGGCAAGACTTCAGATCCATATAGCCTGATACAAGACTCCACATTCTTCACCATGGCGTAAAATATTTATCACTCAAGAGAAGTAAGTTATAACAAGTCATTCACCTTCTGTAATTTTTCCTGCTGAAATACTTACATTGCAGACATCCTGAGAATTTGCTGTAGGCAGTACCTAATCTGATAACTTTTGCGTCATTTACATTTAAAATGTTATTTACTTTGAGGTATAAATGTTTTGAAATCTAAACAAGATATCATCAATATAAAAGTTCAAAAATGATCTTGGTAGAAAGAACAAATTTTTAATAAAATGTTGAGCAACTTAAAAGACACAATTTTGTGAGAACATATTTTAATAACCCTGGTATTTTACTAGGAATTAAAAACAAAAACTCCATGGTGACATAGCTGTCTTGGTGGTATAAGGAAACTCCCTCTTGAATACTGGGGGTTCTGTGTCACAGGTATACTAAAATGTTATCCAACTTCTTAGTAGCTGGCAGCTGGTCGTCATACAGGCTAAATGTCCAAAGTCTTACTGTGTCATAAAAATACATCCAGTTTGAGACAAATGTATTACTCCATTTTCATACTGCTATAAAGAACTGCCCGTGACTGGGTAATTTACAAAGAAAGGAAGTTTAATTTGATCACAGTTCAGCATGGCTAGGGAGGCCTCAGGAAACTTACAATCATGGCAGAAGGTGAAAAAGAAGTAAGACACCTTCTTCACAAGACAGCAAGAAGGAGAAATGCTGAGCGAAGGGGGAAGAGCCCCTTAAAAATCCATCAGATCTGGTGAGAACTCACTCACTATCACAACATCAGCATGAGAGGAACTGTCCCCATGATTTAATTACCTCCATCTTGTCTCTCCCTTGACACATGGAGATTATAAGAACTATGGAGATAACAATTCAAGATGAGATTTTGGTGGGGACACAAAGCCTAACCATATCAACAAATAATGCAAACATTTTGAGACTTCGTTATTTTACTACTCATATAGTTATCAACGAACTGGCCTGAACCATTTTTCTTACTTTCCTTCTAGTGTAAATATAATGCTTTCTGAAAAAAATTATGAACACTAAAAATAATTTTATTTTAACCACAATATTAACATATAGCAATTCTATTCATTCATGTACGTATTAGTAATGTATTCCCTCAGAAATAGATGTTTCTTAGTGATGTATACAAGTGTATCTGATGAATACATCTGAATGAAAATTTAAATTACAGAAACATGGCTCCAATAATTATTACCAACAATTCTGAATCAGTGTGAAATTATTTTTTCAAGTGTTCTAGGGCTTCGAGGAGCTGCCTACACTTTAGATGAGTTTTATATTACTTCATAGTCACTACCTCATATTCTCTTCATAATGCTGTTTTCAATCTTTCTTTTTCCAATACATTGTATGCTTTTATATAAAACTATATATAATTATTATATTATATAATTATATGTTTATGTGAAATGCACACATAATTTAGTAAAAAGATTACTTTATACTGAATCACTAGATTGTTCATCTACAGTTCCACTTTAAGTACATTTCAGAAAGTTTTTTAACAGCCAAACCTCTTGTGAAAATGGTCTAAATATGGAGTTTCCATTGAGTACTCTAAAGAGACCTCTTTAGATTGTCTAATTGAGTGCCAAGTGGGCATGAATTGGGTCTAATTGTTCTTCACAACATTTAGTGCATTGTTGATGCTCAAAGCATCTTTAAATAATGGCAGTAGTAACAATGTTCCCTGGCCTCCAATAGAATGATGCCTCCCTTGCTATTTTCTCTCTGCTGAGTACATTGCAAGACTCAGTCTCACAGTCCAAATTATTTGGATTGAGGCTCTTTGTTTCCCTACTTTGGCATTGTTCTTTCACTATATTTATTGGTATAAATTTCTTCCACCCAAGAGCTATGGGAACTGGCTTGTCTCTATGCCATCCTTAACCTCTAAAAACTATCTCACAGCAAACCTATCCAAAAGTTCTCAATTTGTATTATTCTGATCAGGAAATTCATAGTCAGAAGGAAAAAAAGACTTTTTTTTTTTTTTTTTCTCAAAGTAGAAAAAAGTCACCAAATGATACCTGGAGGTTTTATTCAGCTCCAGTGTTTCAGAATGTTATTTAATTTCTATGCCCAGTGTTATAAATCACAGAGACATTTATCTTTCCATTCCAATAGATCAGCAGAAAGCTGAAGGGAAGCTTATACATTATTGCAAATTCCCAATAGTTTCACTGTAATAAACCTTTGCCCACTAAAAATCTCTATTGATTTCTTCCACAGTTTAACGTGATTGCATTATCTAACTTAAGCAATGGGTGCTGAGATATGATAATAGTATCAATTATTTTATTTTATTACCTAAGGGTAATATAATAAACAGTATTTCTAGAAAGTTCATTCTTATTTCAAAATTTAAATCTTTTTTTTGTTTTTCATATTAAAAAGACCTACATATATCTTTTGCAAAAACTAACAGAATGATATACACACACATACACACACACCAAATAACGGATATATTTATATGCCTCCTCAAAGTTGTAACAATAAGGTAGAAGTCATTTAATTCTTCCATGCTGTTTTCATGCAATTCAAACTTCTATCCTATCAGAATGAAAACCTACTCCATGAACTCAACTTGCAGGTTTACAACAAGGCTTATACAGGTATATGGATTAAGAAAAAATGAGGCTTTATCTCATTTAGAGTAGATGGCTAAATAATATGTTTCATACTACTCAAAGTATTGTTGGAATTATTAATATTTAGTTCACTCCCAGAATTCACACAAATCTTGTCCCCATTCAGTCACCTGTCATCTTTTTAGGTAGTGAGAAAAATGAACATGAAGAAAATACGTTTAGTAAAATGAAACTATTCTTGCTGGCAGGCACTTAAACTCCAAACCCCAATATAATCCTCTGGTGATGCAGAATAAAACAGGTGGAAAACTATATTAGATTAATTGCAATGAGAATAACTAATATTTATTTAATATGCTCCAGATACTCTAAGGCATTTTGTACTTCATTTCATCTTTACAGCAAGTACATGAAGTGTTATTGTCACTATTTTACAGGTAAGGAAACTGAGACTAAAGAGATTAGTTGACTTGTACAAGATTATCTTGCACAGGTAATAAATGCAACATCTAATTCAAGTAGTCAGATGCTAGGTGTGTGCAGACAATTCAGAGAAATGGTTTACATATCTTTAATACCTAAAAAAGCTTAGCAGTTTCCTTTGCTTTTTATTCAATAAGTCTATATCAATATTGGAGTCCTCTGTGTCTTATCCCTCTGATACAAAAGTATGTCCCAGGAAAACCACTGAGACCTACATCATGCTAAAGGACATTTATTCCAATAAAAGAGAGTTGATTCCTATTCTGTCATTACTCCTTTTACTAAGTCTTATTGTGCAAATAATACGTTTGCAGTTGACACTGCCTTTTCTGTGTTTTTCTTTTTCTTTTTTTTTTTATAAGGAGGTACAGTTAGGAAAGAATAATTCTAGATAATGAGCTAGAGGGAGAAAATGATGAGTTGCCTTAAGCTGTTCCGTGGAACCAAACACTGTCACAAATACCATGCATTGATAAATTGGTTGATTGCGTCAATGAATATTTGCTGAATTTCAATGATGAAGTCTGAAGTAGATACTATAAGAGATAAGCAATAAATATATAGGTGAAATAATTGAGTAAAAATATAAGAAGTTATGGACCGGGTGTGGTGGCTCATGCCTGTAATCCCAGCACTTTGGGAGGCTAAGGCGGGTGGATTACCTGAGGTCAGGAGTTTGAGGCCAGCCTGGCCAACATCATGAAAACCCATCTCTACTAAAAATACAAACATTAGCCAGGCATGATGGCACGTGCCTGTAATCCCAGCCACTTGGGAGACTGAAGCAGGAGAATTCCTTCAGCCCAGGAGACGGAGGTTGCAGTGAACCAAGACTGTGCCACCGCACTCCAGCCTGGCCAACAGAGCGAGACTCTGTCTTAATAAAATATATATACATACATATTTATATATGTGCAGTTATGTCACACAATTGTATCTGACACATCAACTTTATTATATGTTCCTTTTTTGAGATGCTGAAATAGCAAAAAATTAAAAAACTCAAGTAATTAAATAAGTTCTGATTACTTAAAGCAACATAATCCTCTATACTATCTTTTTTCTTTCCTTAGTCTTATTATGGTTATCATATTATTATGTAAATGATGCATTTAATCAGGGGAAGCAGATATGGTTTACAAAATCAGAGCAATTTGGTCTATTCATTTGGTTACTGAATTTTTTGGCACCCTCCACAGAAATGTTGCACTGCAGTCTTCCAAGAATATTGTTTTTGAATAACAGAGAAAGAATAAATGAGATCTGGAAAGAGTCCAGTTCAGAATAAGTTACCAGATATTTTTTCTTCTGGCAGGAATCCAATATTAAGCCTAATTGCAAAGGAGAAATTTAGAAGTGGTTAGAGGAATACCATAGACTAGAAATAGAAATAGATGAGTCAATCTTGACTCTAATGAATATCAGAATCTAATTTGAGAAATAGGAAAACACAAATTAAAAACTACCTACTTTTTTAAGTTTTGGAGGAATCAGGTTAGCACTCTATTGGTTCATTCCATTTCCGCCTTTATGCTATTTGCTTTCTTGTAAACAGAAAGCTGTCTGAGAAATAGGACTGAAGGGGAATTTTCTGATATGCAATATTATTTTAATGTTTTGCCTGCTAAAGTGAAGTCACAAATTATAATACAAGGAATGATTGTTAAGGTGCCTGCATCTCCTAGACCCATTATCTCCCCCAAAACAAATTTGCCAAGGGCTTATCTGTGTTTGGTGTTGAATAAGAAGATGTGAGCGACAGTTGGAAACAGCAGATAAAGAGTGTTAGACACAGGAAACTTTGTTGTCTGGATGACTTAGCTCTCATCCATACCTACGTGAGAAGAGAATCAAGAACTCATTTCTGTGAAAGGGTCTGAGGGAAGGTGTAGTTTCTATTAAATTTTTCACTGGTGAGACATAATAAAATATCTTGCTAGAACATTTAATGGGGATGACGGCCCAGAAATTTAAGTTGTGGGCTCAAATTAAAAAATAAACCATTAATAGTAATTCAGATTCATACACTTTGTAGGACATATGTGAACTGAATAAAGAGGTTAAACATAATTATATGAAGTTTCCTCTTAAAAAGCCAGGTGATTTGCCCTAATTTCAGTACACATAAAAAAGGAGCAGTGAATACTTTAGGGATGGGATGATGTCCAGATGTGAGAGAACACAGACACAGATGTAGACTTCAAGATTGAATCCACAGCAAAGGAATTCAATGAAATGGGTACATCAGACATCATGTGAAATTTGGTGGGTGGAATATAAACCCAATTCAACAATATTACTAAAAATGACATAGACATCAAAGGATTAAGAATATATGGCAAACTTTGCCCTCAGAAACTGTCTCAAAGCACTTCACATCATCAAAAGTGCATATACTGATTCAATGTAATTACTTACATGAAAATGAATGCCACAACACTAATTTGCTGTGCTAGACCGATGTTGACAAAAATAAACCAATTGTTAGTGATAGTTTACTATAAATGACTTGAAACTGTGAGGAAAATTCAAAAGCTACTTCTAATGACAGTGGCCTTTCATGAAAAGTTTTTGAATTTAATTTTTATAAAAGGGAAAGCCAGAAAAATGACAAAAGAACTTTCTAGCTACTCCTAAATGTCATGACAGAGAATAGCTATGAGTGTTCATTATATCACCTTTCAAGGTTTCCACAGAGTACAGAGCTGCCTGTTTAACAACTCCTAGGAGCATAGAAGGTAAAAGCATAGATATTTTTTTTGTGTGCATAAAGGGGTCCATCATCTACTATTTTAATTTCTTACAGGCTATTTGGAAGAAGATGAATCCCCACATGATAATTAATGAGAGTACTCTGATGTTATTCTTCGCTTATGTATTCTTTCATATCTCTACCTATCTATTCCTTTTTTGTTGTGCGAAGTCCATTTTTATATTTTTTAAAAGGATAATATGTTGATATTGCCCATGGTTTCTCTATCTCGAGTTAATTGAAGAATATATTTTGGTGAAGAACTTCAGCTCAAGAGACTAGACAGCTCTAGGATTTATTTCTTTGTTGACACATAAAAGTATATAAATGTAAATTCTGTAAATGTAGGCCTATTTTTGGAACATCTGGTTCAGTCTATTGATAAATTTCTCTTTCCTTCCATGAAAACCACACTTTCTTTCTTTTCCTATCTCCTTAAGGTTGAAGGTTGTGTCTTAAATGTTTCACATATTTCCATTTCTAATATGATTTTTTGCTCTAAGAAATATTTTACCTAAAAGTAAAATTTTAGAACTTTATGTTTATAACTTTCTTAATCAGGTTAGTTTAATAGTTACAGCATTTTAGTAAGTGTTGAAAACAGATAATATAAATTTTCTTATTAAAGTTTGTCCTAGATATTTAGTAGTTTTATTATAAATTGATACTTAATTTTTGTATAAATTTATGGTTGCAAAGTTATGTTATAATTTATGAGTACAATATGGAATAATTACATCAAGTTAGTTAACATATCAATTACCTCAGACACAACTGTTCTGTGGTGAGAACATTATAAATTTACTTTTATAGAAATTTTTAAATGTGCAATATTCTACCATAAATTATATTCACTCTGCTGTGCAATAATCTAATTAAAATATATATCACTCGTATCTAACTGAGATTTTGTGCCCTTTGACCATAATCTCACTATTCTCCACCCCTAGCCTCTCTACTGGCAATCTACTCTCTCCTCCTATGAATTAGGCTGCTTCCATAAAATTTTCAAATCAACTCATCACAATAAAAAGAAAAAAAAATATTTAGAGAGGAATGACATCTTAATATAAATATGTTATGGCTCCTAATTTATTTAGATCTTCAATTCCTCTAATTATTTATAACATTTTCAGAGTAAAGACCTTGTTTATCTATTTATTTCTAATATTTTATTGATTTGATGTTACTTTTTAAAAAATATTTTCATTTCTATTTGTTATCTGTATATAGAAATACAGTTGAATCTCACGACTGTGCTGAAATCATTGATTTGTAGTAGTTTACTTGTAGATTTCATTGGGTATTTTATATAGGCAATTATGTATTCTAAAGATATTGACAGTCTTACTAATTTCTTATATCGAATTGTTTATTTCATTTTCTTGTCTTATTGCACTGTTCGGAAACTTCTGTATAATATATAGTGATATTGTGAGTAGATATCTTTATTATTTTTCTAATCTTAGGGGAAATTATCTAATATTTCACCTTGAACAATAATGTATACTTTAAGTTTGTGTAGACACCCTTTATCAGTTGAAGAATTTGCTGTCTGTTCCTATTTTCAGAGTGTTAATCATGTGCAAATGTTGAATTTTACCACATTTTTTTCTTCTTCTATCGAGGTGGTTATATACTTTCTTTTTTCTGGTGAATTACAATGATAGATTTTCAAATGTTACATCAACTTTGTTGTACTGGCATAAATCCCACTTAATCTATATACATTGTCATTTTTATATGTTTGTGGATAAATTTACAATTATCTTGTATTTATTTTCATAAGGTATAATGAAGTGTATATTCTTTTCATATTTTAACCTCATCACAGTTTTTGGTAACAAAGCATGTTGACCTCATAAAACAAGTTAAGAATTATCTTTCTTTCTTTATTCTTAAAAAGAGTTTTTATAAGATGAATGAAAGTTTATGTTATTTCCCACTTAAATATTAGATAGAATTACCCTACTGAAGCCATGTAGTACTGGATTACTTTGGTGGGAATATGTTTAATTACAGATTCAATTTCACAGATATAAGTGTCTTCAAATTTTTTATTTCTACCAGTGTTTAATTTGAAAAAAAATCAAATGATTTCCAATTTCCTCTAAATTTATTATCATAAAATTATTCATATCTCCCTATGTATTCTTCTGGAATTTTTAGGATGTATAACATCATCTTTTAAAGTCTTGATGTTAATATTTTCCCTCTTTTTTATTGTTCAGCTGTTAGCTTATCAGTTTCATTAATCTTTGCAAATATCTAGCTTTTCACTATTTTTTCCTTTTTACACTGATTTATTGTTATACATAAATTATTTTCTTTTGCCTTCTTCTTTTGGATTAATTTGCTCTCCTTTTTCCTTGGTTGAAGCTTGTGTCTTAAATGTTTCACATATTTTCATTTTGAATATAATTTTTTGCTCCAAGAACTGCTTTACCTATATTAAACACATTTATCATGCTTTTTTCTCATTATCAATAAGTTTAAATTAAAAACCAATTATTCTTGTCTTACTTTTTTTTCTTTAAAATTTGCTTTATGGCCCCATATAATCTATCAAAATAAACTTTTTATGAACAAATAAAAAATGCATTATATCATTGATTTTAATGTTTGTAATTGTCTAGAGGTCAGTTGGATTCAATATTCAATGTTTAATTGTTAGATAGTTTTTTCAATTCTTCTGTATCTTTACTTCTGTTTGTACACACGTTTGTTAATTATTGAGAAAAATATGTGCATATCTTTCACATTGATGAAATTTGTATAATTTATCTCTTCCTATATATTTTTAGCTGATATATTTTGTAACTGTGCCATTAGCTAAAGAGAAGTTTATAAATATTTTTAATAAACTCATACTTTTAACCATTTCAAAAATGTTTCTGTTTATCATTTTAGCATTCTGCATTTCTTCACTTTGAAATAAATTCTGCCTGATAATATAACTAAATTGAAATTTTAAAATAATAGTAGTATTTGCATAGTATATCTCTTTTTCAAACATTTATTTTAACTCCCTCTGTTTTCTTTTATCTAAATTATCATTTTAAGTAGCATATTATTGGATTGATGTTTTATTTTATAATTTAGCAATCTCTATCTTTTAATTTTTGTATATAATTGACTTAGATTTAGTGAAATTATTCATGTGGTTGGTTATTTATTTTAATTCTTCCCACAAATACTTTGATACTTTATTATTTCTTTCCTGTATTCATTCAGATATATTTATGTTTCATATTACTACTTCCGTTGACTTTCAGCAATATTTCCCATATGATTTTTGTGGATATTCTAGATTAAATATACTTTCAGAATTTATTACAACTCAATCTATTACATCACTTCATGAACCTAAAAGAATCATTCAGTAGTTTAATTATCCATACACACCTCCTACTCTTTGTGCTATTGTGGTCATATATTTTAATTTTACATATTTTTGAACACTATACTATGTTTTTATTATATTTGCTTTGAACAGTCCACAGTCCAATTTAAATAAACCTAAAGGTGATTATGCACATTTGGTCACAAATTTCTCATATTTTTTTTTAAATTTGTGGTATTACATTTTTTCTTTCCTGCATGCACATACAGTATTATTCTAATTCAGTAAGAAGTTATATACACATTTTATATATTTTATATTGTTTTATATGTCTGTAGTGTTTTTCTCATTTGTTTCTTTATTTTTCCTCTGTGTTTTAGTTTAAATTATTACTAGTGACCTGCCTTTACATTTACTGCTTTCTTCTGCAATAGTCAGTCTAATAAACCCATCAAAGGAAAGCTTTGTTTCAGAAAGTATAATTTTAGAACTTTGTTATTTGCTTTTAAAACTTGTTTATACTCTGGTGAAATTCTCAATATTTTTGTCATATTTCCCTCTATATTCTTTAACATTTGTAGAGAAAAATATTTTAAAGCAGATGTCTATTCATTCTAACATCTGCATCATTTGTGTATCTGCTTCTAGTGGCTATTTTTATTGTCTTAAATAATGTCTTGAAGGAAATCTGCCTTCTTTTTCACATGTCTAATAAATTATGATGACTAATGAACAATCTGAAGGATATTGACTAGCACTAGACTGGTACTAGTTTACATTAACTCCATTATATATATATATTTTCCTGTGAGGTATTAGACTTGTTCTAGAATAAAATTCAAGTATTAATATTTTGCTCCTGTTAATTATTGGTTTTGACTTTATTGAGGTGGGTCAATTTTAGGTATTCTCACCTTAATTTTAGGTATAGAATGATGCTTTCAATCTGAATATAAAATTATGTCTTTTATTTGTTTGTTTCTCTGAGACAGAGTCTCCCTCCCTCCCTCTCAGCTCATCGCAACCTCCGCCTCCCAGGTTCAAGTGATTCTCCTGCCTCAGCCTCGTGAGTAGCTGGAACTACAGGCATGTGTCACTAGGCCCAGCTAATTTTTTGTATTTTTAGTAGAGATGGGATTTGGCCATGTTGGCCAGGCTGGTCTCGAACTCCTGACCTCAAGGGATCCGCCCTCCCAAAGTCCTTGAGTTATGTTTTAATCCTAGGTTTAAAACATCCTAGGTTTAATCCTAGGTTTAAATCCTAGGTTTACATTGCAAGTAGTTCTTTCTGAAGTGTCACCTAAAAATATGGCATTTTCAACAAATCTTCTTCTCTTTCTGGCTGTGATTAGGTATTTGCCAGCATTGTGTGAGCTCTGAAATTTCTGTTCATCTGACAGGCTCAAAGCAACTGTTATTTGCTGTACTGCCTGGATTCTTGCCTCACTTGTGCTAAGATTAGGATATGGCCAATACCAAAGGAAAAACTCTGTGTAACATAAAAATCCAAGTTTTCCTAGAATGTGATTTTTTTTTTTTTCTTTTCAGCTGTTTTGCTGAAGGGATAGGCTTAAGCTTTCAGTCAATGCTCTTTACATTTCATATAAAATTAAATTCCATTTGTAAGAAAAATCAAATGAGAAAATAATAATATTTTCAGCAACATAATTTTAGTTCCAGGAAATAAAACAGAACATTTTGGAGAACATATTAGAGGTAAAAAGTATATTAAGTAGATCAAAATAGTAAAATATATGCTGATTGATTGTCAAAATTTAAAAATCGCTAAAGTTGACATCATTTTTATTTTA
Source organism: Theropithecus gelada (assembly GCF_003255815.1). Lineage (NCBI taxonomy): Eukaryota > Metazoa > Chordata > Mammalia > Primates > Cercopithecidae > Theropithecus > Theropithecus gelada. The sequence goes on from NC_037672.1 coordinate 32,295,784, forward strand.
GTAACACTTTTCCAACCCAAAGCTATTGTTTTAATACTAGAAGAAATGCAACATGTTATTTCAACTTCAGAATAAATGTATTATAACATTACATAAATTTTGTATAAAAAATTCTATACTGATGACTAACTCTTATCAAAGATTTCTTGTCTCAAGTGAGTGTGTGTAATAAAAACTGGGTCACTAGTACTGAAAGTTCTTGAAGTTGCTCTGTGACAAGGCAAAGGAAACAGTGTTGAATAAAGTAAAGCATCAGATAAGAAACTTAGGTCTTTATTTTACTCTCAGAAAGGCATATAAGAAGAGAATAAGGCATAGAAATATATCTTGAGGCATGTAGTGTATTGAGATTTTTCTCTTTTCTTTTCGAGTGTCCTTGTATTTTTTAGGCAGCAAGAGAGCTCATTCTACTAAAACATTGTGAAGAACAAAGAAACATTACATAAAAATATAAAATATATCTTTGTATTTTGATTCATTTTTGTGCCATTATCTCGCTATTTTATATAATCTGGCTAGACATTTTAAAATACCTTATTCTATTAGTTTAGGAAGAATCTGTACTTTCCCAAGGGGATTAACTTCAAGGACTGTAACAGGCATGTGTAAAACTTCCTAAGCAATGTAAAACCAAAACATTTAACTTTAATATCTTATAATTTTGTATAATTTGTGGGGCCCTGAAGCATTGCATAAACCTTAATAAAGAATAGGTCTTTATAACTCGTTTCAATTGAATGCTTCTAAGCAGGCAAAAATAAGGAATCATTTTATGCACTGGTGGAAGCATACTTTTAAGCTGCAGTTTTGTTTAATTCCTGTCACCTTACTCATGACAGCTCTAACAAATAAAGAAACTGAGGATGGATTCATAGGGATAATTAAGCAGTGTTGATCTTAAGACAGTTGTCTTTTCAATGAAACACTGATTGCATTGTTCATAACAAAACTATCTCTGCATGACAGAACTAATTAGTGACCATCTGAACTTACTTAGCCAAACAAAAAAAGCAATTAAAACTGCCGTCATCACTGGATCTACCATTGAACAGCTGGTTATATTGATAAGCAATCCAGCAAGTTAAAGCTACTTTAGAACACAATGGAACATAATCTGCTTCCTGAGTAGTAATTAGAGAGCAATAAGAGAATATGAGATTACTGTGGAGAAACTGTAATTGTGATGCAAACAACTTTTAAAATACATTTTTCCTTCTGAATTGGCATGAGAATAATAGATGAAAACATTTTATATTCCTATGGGAGGTACAGATCATATTGTAGGATTTATCAACAATTAGCCATCTCTCTGAGACAGGATAAATTTGTATGACATTGCAGTTGATTTAACTGCAAAGAGCAGGTGAAAATAGCCTTTATATAGGAACGATGACACTTACAAAAATGGTAGAGAGTTTACGTGACATTGGGTTATAATTACCCAGAGGGCAGGAGTGGGAGTATCTATTGTAGTTCTGTAAGAGACAAAGGCTCTGAAACGTGTGCTGGTGTGCATATGGGTATGTGTGTGTGTTTGCATGCAAGGTTTTTATGTTGTTATTTCTAATTATGTCTCCTTTAGAAAGTCCATAAATATGATTTTTTTAATGTTTAGGAAATGAAAAAATAAAATCATATTGTTGTCAGTCATATTTGGTGGGCATTCCATATTTGGTATAAAATCAATTAAAATATATATATGTCACTGTTTATGGCTGCATAGTATTCCATGCTGTATATGCTAATACATCTTTTTAAATCAGTAACGCAAAAACACAAAATCACTTTATTACTGCCTTACTACAAGCAATAAATTTTCCTACCAAGATAGGTACACATGAGTACTATCTTGTGGCAGTTACTCATCTAAGCACACTATTGATCAATTTATTTAACTCTCAGATTGAATGGGGTAGGTTATTTTGTTATTCTCAGGTCAAAATGAAGCAATAGAAGTTAAGAAACATTAAGTAATGTATTAGTCAATGATCTGCAGAGAGATGGAAGTGATAGGATAGATAGATATAGGAAAGAGAATTTATTAGGAAAATTTTGTAATCCTCACAAAAGTATGGAGGCTGAGAAGTCCCATGAGAGCACACCTGAAAGTGTGAGACCCAGGGAAAGTTGTAGCATGAATCAGTCCAAGTCCAAAGGCATCTAAACCAGGTGAGCTGATGGTATAACTCTCAGTCAGAGGCCGAAGACCTGAGAAACTGATGGCGGAAGCTAGTGCAAATCCCAGATTCCAAAGGCCAGAGACCCTGGACTTCTGACATCCAAGGGCAGGAAGATGGTGTCCCAGCTACCGAAGAGAGAGAGAATTTACCTTTTCTCTGTCTCTTTGTTCTTTTGGGCTCTAAACCAATTGGATGATGTCTGCCCACATTGAGGGTGGAGCTTCCTTATTCAGTTCACTGGTCGAAATAGCAACCTCTCCCAGAAATGTTCTCATAGACATACCCAGAAATGATGCTTCACCAATTATTTGCATGTCCCTTAATCCAGTCAAGCTGACAGGCAAAATTAGGCATAGTAAGTAACTTGTTCAAGATCAAAAAACAGTAACTGCTGTAGTTAAGATTCTAAAGTTACCTCTCTTAAAGATTAGGGCAGAAGAGTTGCTCATTTATTTCACTCAACAAATATATATTAAGCACTTACTATGTGCCTGGAATATATTAAACAACAGGAATGTCATAGTCAAAAATACAGACAAATGTCTGTTTTTCTGGAGCGTCTTTTTTTTTTTTTTTTTTGGTACAGACCAGGGATAGGCAAATTTCTGTAGCAATATTTCAGGCTTTGCAGGCAATGTGGCCCCTGTCATAGTTACTCACCTCTTCCATTAGAACATAAAACAGCCAGAGATAAATCATACATGAATGTTTGCACTATGTTCCAATAAAAATTTATGAAAACAGATGGAGTGCCAGATTGGGCCTGTGGGCCATAGTGTTTCCAACCCTGGTATAGACAAACAAAAAATCAGATAAATAAGTACTGTTAAAATATAAATTTTATTAGATCATAAGTGTCATGGAGAAAAATAAAGCTGAGAAAGGAGAGAAGGAGTGGAGAAGTGAGAGAGTTTATAATCCCAAATATGGTGGTAAGAAAATGTTTCTCTGTAAAATTGGCAAATGAGACAAAAAGACAGAAAGCAAGTTATATGAGTATCTGGTGCAGGTGGAGGAAAGAGTTCTCACAAAATCCCTAAGGTAGGAACCTGGTAGGTCTGACAAAGGAGCAAAGAGAAGATAAGTGAGTCAAGGAAGTATGTGGTGTTAGGGGAGGTTAGAGAGATAAGTGGTAATAGGACGTTAGGTCACAAACACTGGCCAATTGCTCCACAGAAAAGGTCATGTTCTGAATCAGGTGGGAAGCACTGGAGAATATGGAGCACAACAGTGATAATAAGATCTGTTTTATAGTCTGGGAGAATCACTGTAGCTATCACATCGAGAAATGATTTGAGGGTGGCTTTGAGAGAGCCAGAAATACCAGGTTCATAGTTTTCAGTTTCTTAAAGAAATTGTATTTTAATGCAATTTTAGGGAGTAAAATTATTCATCACCCAATGGAATGAATTAAACACAACAGATACAGCACTTCCATATGCCAGGAACTCTGTTAAATCCTGTTGTTATAGTCACAAAGCACACTATTTTTCTCTCTTTATCTGTTTTTGGCTACTAAGTATTTGTTTTAGTTATTGATGGTTTTTGAGACCAGGGCCTCACTCTGTCGCCCAGACTGGAGTACAGTGGTAGTTTCGTAGCTCACTGTAACCATGGAGTCCTGGCCTCAAGGGATCCTCTAATTTTAGCCTCCTGAGTAGGCTGAGAAGGTAGGACGATAGGCACATGCCACCAGGCCTGACTTTTTTTGTTTGTTTCTTTGTTTTGTGTTTTGAGACAGGGTCTTGTTCTTTTACCCAGGATGAGTGCAGTGGCATGATCATGGATCCCTGCAGCCTGGAACTCCAGGATCAAGTGATCCTCCCATCACAGCCTCCAGAGGAGCTGGGGCTATAGGCTCATGCTACCATGTCCAGCTCTTTTTTTTTTTTTTTTTAAGTGTTTGTAGAGATGGGGTATTGCTGTGTTTCACAGGTTGGTCTTGAACTCCTGGACATGGATGAGTGCAGTGGTATGATCATGGATCTCTGCAGCCTGGAACTCCAGAATCAAGTGATCCTCCTACCACAGCCTCTAGAGGAGCTGGGGCTATAGGCTCATGCTACCATGTCCAGCTCTTTTTTTTTTTTTTTTTAAGTGTTTGTAGAGATGGGGTATTGCTGTGTTTCACAGGTTGGTCTTGAACTCCTGGACATGGATGAGTGCAGTGGTATGATCATGGATCTCTGCAGCCTGGAACTCCAGAATCAAGTGATCCTCCTACCACAGCCTCTAGAGGAGCTGGGGCTATAGGCTCATGCTACCATGTCCAGCTCTTTTTTTTTTTTTTTTTAAGTGTTTGTAGAAATGGGGTATTGCTATGTTTCACAGGTTGGTCTTGAACTCCTGGACTCAGGCAATCTTCCTGCCTTGACCTCCCAAAGTGCTGGGATTACAGGCACGAGTCACCAAGCCAGGCCCAGGCTGATTTTTTTTTTTTTGGATAGACAGGGTCTTTCTGAAGTGCAGTGGAGCCATCATAGCTCACTGAAGTTTCAAATTCCTGGGCTCAAGCAATTCTGACACCTCAGCATCCCGAGTAGCTGGGACACCAGGTGCCACTACATTCGGCTTGGCAACTAAATATTTGATTATCTACTTTTCTTAGTAAAAACAGGTTCTTTTTTTCTTAGATGGCTTAAAACCAAAATAAGTGCAATGACTTCTTATTTGAAAGAGAAGAGATTTACTATTTTTCAATAAAAAGATACAAGGTAGCAGGAATGCATCAGCAAAATAGTTTATCTTCTGGTGACTTCACAGCCATCTCTTTGCCAAAAACTGTACATCTGTTAATAGTCTGGTACATGTCATTCAGAAAGGAGAAAATAGAGCTTAGAAGTTGGGATTCTAATGGTAATCTGACAAAAACAGTGATTTAACCTTGGCAAATTCAACAATTTCTTCATGGGTGGATTTGTGGTTTCAGCTGAACTATAAGTCCCTCACTCACAAAAGCCCTTCCTTTGTGGTCAGCATAAGCATGAGATAAAAGCTCCTTTAGTTGCAAGCAAGCAAGGCAGGGTTAGCAAGATCAGCTTTTGGCTGAACTTCAGACAAATCGTCCGCATCACTGATTGGCATCATCAGCTGATAAAGAGAGAATGATTTCATGTTGCCAAGGAACAGAGCATTTAAGGGAGAAACACATGCCTATACTTTAATCTATTTTCCAAGACATTTTCCCAATATCTCTCTGAATTAAAAACAGGGGCCATTTCCCTTACACATTGAAGGCAATTATGTCATCCAGAGAAATTAGATGAAAATGCTAAAATTTTGTAGAGCTTTGAAGTTAATCCTTGTGCATTGCTTTAGTCTCTATGCATTTAATGGTCTGATGATAATATTTCTCTTTTACTATATCTACTAAGAGTTCAAATTGGCATTTAGTTTTAGTATTTATTATAAGTAAAAGTTATCATTAAGTCATTATTTTCCTTTACATACATGCTTGCTTAACTATAAAATGTTATTTGTCTTAACTCCAAACTTCAACATGAAACATATTAAAGTTATAAAGTGATCTTTGACAAACCTGAGAAAAACAAGAAATGGGGAAAGGATTCCCTATTTAATAAATGGTGCTGGGAAAATTGGCTAGCCATAAGTAGAAAGCTGAAACTGGATCCTTTCCTTACTCCTTATACGAAAATTAATTCAAGATGGATTAGAGACTTAAATGTTAGACCTAATACCATAAAAATCCTAGAGGAAAACCTAGGTAGTACCATTCAGGACATAGGCATGGGCAAAGACTTCATGTCTAAAACACCAAAAGCAACGGCAGCAAAAGCTAAAATTGACAAATGGGATCTCATTAAACTAAAGAGCTTCTGCACAGCAAAAGAAACTACCATCAGAGTGAACAGGCAACCTACAGAATGGGAGAAAATTTTTGCAATCTACTCATCTGACAAAGGGCTAATATCCAGAACCTACAAAGAACTCAAACAAATTTACAAGAAAAAAACAAACAACCCCATCAAAAAGTGGGCAAAGGATATGAACAGACATTTCTCAAAAGAAGACATTCATACAGCCAACAGACATATGAAAAAATGCTCATCATCACTGGCCATCAGAGAAATGCAAATCAAAACCACAATGAGATACCATCTCACACCAGTTAGAATGACGATCATTAAAAAGTCAGGAAACAACAGGTGCTGGAGAGGATGTGGAGAAATAGGAACACTTTTACACTGTTGGTGGGATTGTAAACTAGTTCAACCATTATGGAAAACAGTATGGCGATTCCTCAAGGATCTAGAACTAGATGTACCATATGACCCAGCCATCCCATTACTGGGGATATACCCAAAGGATTATAAATTATGCTGCTATAAAGACACATGCACACGTATGTTTATTGCAGCACTATTCACAATAGCAAAGACTTGGAATCAACCCAAATGTCCATCAGTGACAGATTGGATTAAGAAAATGTGGCACATATACACCATGGAATACTATGCAGCCATAAAAAAGGATGAGTTTGCGTCCTTTGTAGGGACATGGATGCAGCTGGAAACCATCATTCTTAGCAAACTATCACAAGAACAGAAAACCAAACACCGCATGTTCTCACTCATAGGTGGGAACTGAACAAAGAGATCACTTGGACTCAGGAAGGGGAACATCACACACCGGGGCCTATCATGGGGAGGGGGGAGGTGGGAGGGATTGCATTGGGAGTTATAACTGATGTAAATGACGAGTTGATGGGTGCAGTAGACCAACATGGCACAAGTATACATATGTAACAAACCTGCACGTTATGCACATGTACCCTACAACTTAAAGTATAATAATAATAAATAAATTAAAAAATAAATAAATAAATAAATAAAACAACTAAAAAAAAAAAAGTTATAAAGTGTAACAATCTGTGATGTATTTAACACACATATATGTATAACACGTAAAGATTTGAAAAATAATTTATTGCATAAATTATAAATAGCAAATCATAGAGCCTGATTTTTAAATCTTAATGTAAGGAAAACTTCTGAAGGTGTTTTAACTTATTTATGTATACATTTGCAAATGGTTGAATGTATTTTACTTAACAGTTTCTGAGTGTCTTATGCATTTGAATCATTTTTATAACCCTTGAATATTATACTTCATTACAACAATATTATAGAGTATTAAATTTAATTCTTATGAATAAAGAAAATTTAAGTGTCAAAATGTCACATAACCAAATGTATTATTTAGTAGCATATTCTTAATTTTGAAATAAATTTTTTTTCTAAAATACTTTCATAAGTGTAAGCATTTGGGCTTAAATTTGGTTTTTTTTTTTTTTTTCCTAATTAAATGTGTCTAACTTTTCATATTTATAGAAATTAAATGGCATATTCTAGATTATTTCTCTCACTATTTGGCATTCACTTCACAACTTCTCATTAAAATGCTCGTGCATATGTATTTCAATGTATATTTATGCATAGCAACTATTTACTGTGAGACTTTACTATTCTACTCCCAATGAGGAGAGGTCATTTCTATTTTGCCGTCATTGTCTCAACCTTTGTCAAGTCACCCTTTTCTACTCTTTGTTATACTCTTTGCCTCTGTTTGTCCTCTCTTCCCACTATAAACACACATGCAGGAATCTACAAGAAGCTCTAAGGATGCAAGGTAGGTTTAACAGAAGTTAACAAACTAACCAAAAAAGGACAATGAAACAAGTCCTGGATTACCTAAAATGTTATGCAAAACTTGTAAGAAAAATGTTTTAGGCTTCCTGTTTGGGGTCCAGCATATAAAAATCTTGGAAGTCATCACTTCTGTCCATACAACAAGAAAAAGTCTAAACAAACTTAAAAATCAACGGTTTTTCTTAGACTTATTCGGGAAACTAAGAATACAGGCAAACCACTGCTCATACAATTGGAAATACAGGCTAGCGTGTGCAGAGAATCACAACTCACCTGAGCAGAATCCCCTGAGCAGAAACCTCTGTGGGAATTCACATGAAGGCAAGAAAACCTAAGTGGCAATTGAAAACTCGCTGGAGGCTCAGTGTGGGCAAGCTTGAGAGTGAAAAAACTCCAGGGGTACTCAGGCTTAGGGGGCCCTTAAAAGTTGTGTGAGTATTATCTCCAGGAGTTCTTCCAGTTCTGACAGTGAGAATCAGAGAAAAAACTTTTTTTTTGCTCCAGCATGGGGAGAAGAGTAGCTATTTTGAAATAAGCCCAGAATATTCAGTTCTTCTTAATAAGGACTAGCATCAAGATTAACTAGTTCACCAGTGGTTAACCAACCTCTGTTTTGACTCTAGGTGATCAACTTTAGCGAATGAAAATACCCCACTCTGACCGGGGGCTGTGGCTCACACCTGTAATCCCAGCACTTTGGGAGGCTGAGGCGGGCAGATCAGGAGAGGAAGACCGTCCTGGCTAACACGGTGAAACCCCATCTCTACTAAAAATACAAAAAATTAGCCGGGCGTGGTGGCGAGCGCCTGTAGTCCCAGCTAAAGAAAACCTACAGCTAAAGAAAACTGTAGCCCCAACTTATCTTCCATGCAAGTTTGAAGAGAGCAGAGTGATATAAAGTGTTGAAAGAAGAAGAAAAAAAAAACCCTGTAATTCTGTATACAGTGAAATTATCCTTCAAAAGTGAAAAAGAAATGGAGACTTCCTCAGTCAAATGAAAATTGAATTATTTGTCACTAGCAGATTTGCCTTGTTAGAAATGTTAAAATAAATTCTTTTTAAAAATTTTATTTTATAATTTAATTTTATTAAATTTAAAATAAAATAAATTATTTTATAATTTATTATTATTATTATTATTATTATTATTGAGATGGAGTCTCGCTCTGTAGCCCAGGCTGGAGTGCAGCGGGGCGATCTCAGCTCACTGCAAGCTCCGCCTCCCGGGTTCACGCCATTCTCCTGCCTCAGCCTCCGGAGAAGCTGGGACTACAGGCTCCTGCCACCACGCCTGGCTAATTTTTTATATTTTTAGTAGAGACGGGGTTTCACCGAGGTCTCGATCTCCTCACCTCGTGATCCGCCCACCTCGGCCTTCCAAAGTGCTCAGATTACAGGCGTGAGCCACCACGCCCAGCCAATAAATTCTTTAGAAAGAAAAATGATACGGGTCAGAAAAGAGCTATTTGAAAAAGGATTTGGATTGGTTGAAAATGTATACTGTGAAGTCAAGGGCAACCACTAAAATATAATAGTAAAAATGAATGATATGCTAAAAGAGGGGGGAAAAAACCAAAATCGTATGAAATACTCAATGAAAACTAACGAAGACAGAAAAAGAGAGGAAGGTAAAAATAGATACTAAGAACAAGGGCAATGAATAGAAAATAGTAATGAACATGAGGGATATTAATCCAACTATATTAATAATCACTTAAAATGGTCTACATAGACTGGGTAAAAGTCAGAAACTGTCAGAGTAAGAAAGGAAAGCATATAAATATGTGACATTCTGTAAAAAGCAAAAGTATCAAGAGAGTGAAAAAATCAGTCATTTTTAGGGATATAGGGGGATGAAGAAAGGGAGAGGCGAATCTGAATAAGTGGAGGAAGGGGATTTTTAGGGTAGTGAAACTGTTTTGTATGGTACTATAATGGTGGATATGTGTCATCATACATTTGCCCAAACCCATAGAATGTACAACACCAAAAATGAATCCTAATGTATACTATAAACTTTAGTTAATAATAGTGTATTAACTTTGGCTCATCAATGGAAATGAACGTAACACATTACTTCAAAATGATAGTAGGGAGACATGGGGATAGGGGTAAAGGGCATTGTGATACAAGCAGGAGACAGGAAAATACTGGATAAAAGAAGGTGATTCCCTAGCAAAGGCCCCACCCTCAAGCCTGGAAACCCCATGGCCCTAAATGAGAACAGGTATTCCTGTTTTCAGGCCGAAAAGTTGCCTTTTGGCCAGCCACGCCCCCCTATCTTATACCGATATAAACCCTAAGCCCCAGGCTCCATAAGCAGACAAAACAGATGAACAGAAGAGCAAATAAGCAGTGCAGCGGATAAGGAGAGAAGAGGAGGAGGGTTTGAACTTTGAGAGGAGTTCAGCTGGGGATGGTCAGAGAGGAGATCAGCCACTGGACAGCCAAACTCTAGAGAAAGATCATCTTCCCACTCCATCCCTTTACTGGCTCCCCATCCATCCCACTAAGCGCCACCTCCCTCCACTACTCCATAAAACTTCCACAGTCACCGTCCTTCAAGTCCATGTGTGATCTGATTTTTCCTGGATGCCAGACAAGAGCTTGGAATACAGAAAGCTGTCACACTGGCCCTATGCACTTGTGAAAAGACAGAGGTTCCTCTGAGCTGTTTAACCCTTAAGCCATCCATGGATGGCAAAGCTAAAAGAGCTCACTGTTCTAACACAGGCCCACTTGGGCTTCAGGAATACCAGGCACCCACCCCTAGATGCTACCACGGGGCTGGAGCCCCAAAGAGCTCACCCTGTCTCCTGCACCGGCCTGTCTGCATGCTCTTTCTTCCAAAGGGGTTTGAGTGCACATGGCGGCCAAACAGACAAGCCACACCCCTAACATACATCCTGTAAGGAGGTTCAAGAAACTCTCCTGTTTCACTTGTACTTTCCGCCTATTTTTCTGTAATCCTACTACTGCTTTTATAAAGTCTACTAGTTTTTTTTTTAAGCTGTACTTTATTTGCAGTTAAAGAGTCTCTGCAGAACGAAAAACTTCTTTTTCCTTGTAATACCCTACTTTTCTGAGTTCTCAACGTTCATGACTCAAGGAGTTGGTTAACAGCATTTTTGGGAGTGGGTAGCTCTTGGTCTATTGCACAGAGCAATGTAAGTTGTCTCTGATGTAGAGGAAATAGAATTCAGGTATTTATGTTGAAGAGATCGAACTGTTCCAACACAGAAAAGAAGAACTACCCTGAAGGAACACAGCTATCTTCATGTTAGAATATGTATATATATAAAATAATTTCATGAATGAGAACATCCTTAAAAATACTTTTCATTCTCCCTTTCCTGGAACATTCTCATCCTTTTTGAATCCACCACAATCATGACTGTGCAGAGTTAATGACAGCATATGAATTAAAAAGCACAGTTTGAAGGGGTCTTACTCTATTTGTGTTAAAATGAAAAAATATCTGAGGTTGGGTAATTTATTTTAAAAAGAGGTATATTAGGCTGGGCATGGTGGATCATGCCCATAATCCCAGCACTTTGGGAGGCCGAGACGGGTGGATCACGAGGTCGGGAGATTAAGACCATCCTGGCTAACACGGTGAAACCCCGTCTCTACTAAAATTACAAAAAATTAGCCTGGTGTGGTGGCACATTCCTGTAGTCCCAGCTACTCAGGAAGCTAAGGCAGGAGAATCGCTTGAATCTGGGAGATGGAGGTTGCAGTGAGCTGAGGTCGTGCCACTGCACTCCAGCCTGGGCAACAGAGCGAGACTCCATCTCA
>NC_037672.1:32307689-32358710 GCF_003255815.1 Theropithecus gelada
AAAAAAAAAAAAAAAAAAAAGATATATTAGACCCTCATCATCCTGAGGGTCTTAGGAAGCTTTCACTAAGGGTGGAAGGCAAAAGGGACCTGGTATGTAGAACATGGCAAGAGAAGAAGCAAGAGCAAAAGGGAAGGAACCAAGGTCTTTTAACAACCAGCTTTCAGGGCAACTCTTATAAAAACTAATAGAATGAGAATTCATTCATGATCCTGAGAACAGCATAAAGCCGTCCATGAGGGACCAGTCCCTAGGACCCAAACACTTCCTGTTAGACCCCACCTCCAATATTGGGGATCAAATTTCAACATGAGATTTGGAGGGTCAAATAGCCAAACTATAACAGGGGACATTTTCAAAACAAATCCAAAGAGCCATCTCTTGTCTATTAAACTATTAAACTTCAAACACTTTATATAATTTGATATATTTTACTTTAATTTGGTAATATTGTGTTGTGAGGGATATTTCTTTTCAGGACTTTGTATTTCTTGTCTCATATCATAAACACTATGAAAGAGAAGGAATGATTAAAAATTAAATTACCCTCCCTGATGTGGCAAATAAAACATTCTATATAAAAAAACTTTTTATACTTCCCTCTTGAATCGTGACATGTTTGACCAGAAAAGTAATTGGCAGTGATTAGGTCACTTCAAATAAGTTTCATAATGTTTTAAAAAAAATTACAGTCATCAATAATTTGCTTATAGTAACTGAGTGAAAATCAAAGATCAATAATATGGTTCAAACCCTGATCCTTCAAGCAGGTTTCTGATTAATGCCTACCTCCCCTAATGTTTCCACTTTCTGATCGTCATAATGATTACAGTCTGTCTCATACACTGGCAGTTTCTTAATTCCCATTGTGTGCCTTATATAACTCTTGATTTTATTTTGTTTGTATTTTAAGTCCAAATTTTATGTCCTAAGCAGATTGATACTATATGTATAGAAGTTCTATTTACCTCCCATGATATATAAGATGATCAATAAGGCTTCTTGATGCCATTTAAAAAAACCCACAAACACTATCTTTAGGGATATCTTACTCAAATTTAAATGTCAATATTTATTTTAATACTGCACCATCTTAAGATACTCCATATTTCGACTGTGTGACCTTGGAAGAGTTACTTAGCTATTCTTCACCTTAATATCCATATCTGTCAAATGACATGAATACCAGATTTACTTGCTTCTTGTGTAAAGTAAATGCGATTAAATATGCAAACTGATTGGCTCATAGTATGCGCTAAAAAAAGTGTTGTTATTATTTAACATAAATCTAGTATTTAAAATTTTAATAAATGTTGTATTTGGTGTGTTAATGTTTAATATTTCTGGTAAAGAATACATATTAAATACAAAAAGGTGGTTTATCTTTTAGATTGTTGTGCTTTGTCTTCTTAACAAAAAAGAAAAAAATACATTTATGTGACCAACACACATATGAAAAAAAGCTCATCGTCACTGGTCGTGAGAGAAATGCAAATCAAAACCACAATGAGATACCATCTCATGCCAGTTAGAATGTGGATCATTAAAAAGTCAGGAAACTACAGATGCTGGCTAGGATGTGGAGAAATAAGAATCCTTTTACACTGTCGCTGGGAGTGTAGATTAGTTCAACCATTGTGGAAGATAGTGTAGCAGTTCCTCAAAGATCTAGAACCAGAAATACCATTTGATCTAGCAATCCTGCAGTTGGATTTATACCCAAATGATTATAAATCATTCCAGAATAAAAACACACGCACATGTTTGTTTATTGCAGCACTATTCACAATAGTGAAAACTTGGAACCAACCCAAATGCCTATCGATGACAGACTGGATAAAGAAAATGTGGCACATACACACCATGGAATACTGTGCAGCCATAAAGAAGGATGAGTTCATGTCCTTTGCAGAGACATGGATGAAGATGGAAACCATCATTCTCAGCAAACTATCAGGAGAACAGAAAAGCAAGCACCACATGTTTTCATTCGTAAGTGGGAGTTGAACAATGAGAACACATGGACACAGGGAGGAGAATATCATATGCTGGGGCCTGCTGGCGGGTGAGAGGCTAGGGGAGGGATAGCATTAGGAGAAACACCTAATGTAGATGACAGGTTGATGGGTGCAGCAAACCATCATGGCACATGTATATCTATGTAACAAATCTGCATGTTCTATGAACTTAACAGCATAATAAAAAATTAAAAAGTGATTTTAATATTAAAGTATAATAAAAAATTAAAAAGTGATTTTAATATTATCTTCTTTAAAATTTTTATTTAGAGCAAACCTTTCTGTAGCTTTTTGAAAAATCTCTAATTGAAAGCTCTACATGATTATTTTATAATTAGGAGCTCTTGAGTTTTCAAAGCGCCCCACTCCATGATTCTAATTGTTAGGATTTTAGTTTTTATTTTGAACTAAATAAAGGTTTTACTCCCTTTACTTTGAAACACTCTCTTATTCTGCTTTCTTAAGCCACAGAAAACAAATCTGTCCATTACCAAATAATATACATGTAAAATTGCAAGAAAATGTCATTTCAACCATCTTTGGATGAGGCTGTTCAACTAGGCAGAAAAACATCTAACTCTGTCTTCATCATCCCTTATTTCTTCAGTTTATTTCCTGGGTAATGTGAAGGTCTGTGAAATAAATTGCCAAAGATAAGCATACATTATGGAGACAAAATGCCTTCTCAGAAATCAGAGCTAAATATTTATGGTATTACCATAACCTTCTAGCTAATAACATAATTACAAATTAAAATGAGGTTAATTTGGCTTACTTATTTTTAGAAACACATGTTGTATCCTCATAATAGTTTCAATTCATTGTTGTGTTTTCATTATATTTCAACGACCTTGTGACAACAGTTCTGAGATTGCACAGTAAAATTGTGGCAATATAAATGGTGATGAAATCCATTTAAACAAGTTAAGATGTTTGCCTATCTTGACCTATCAACTACCTTTCTAAATACTCATTCTCTTCTGTTTTTCCAGTTTAGTTTGTTTTTCTTTCTTTTTTTTATTCTTTTTTTTCTGTCTTTTTTTTTTTTTTTTTTTTTTTTTTTTCGTTTTTTTGAGATGGAGTTTCGCTCATTGCCTAGGTTGGAGTGCAATGGTGTAATCTCGGCTCCAAGTAACCTCCACCTACAGGGTTCAAGCGATTCTCCTGTCTCAGCCTCCCGAGTAGCTGGGATTACAGACATGTGCCACCATGTCTGGCTAATTTTGTGTTTTTAGTAAAGACAGGGTTTCTCCATGTTGTTCAGGCTGGTCTCGAACTCCCCACCTCAGGTGATCCACCCGCCTCAGCCTCCCAAAGTGCTGGGATTACAGGCCTGAGCCACCACACCCAGCCCTAGTTTCTAGTTTTCAGTTCCAATTTGAAGACCGATATTTGTCAAATAGGATTTGAGTGAATTTGCTGTTGCTTTGGGAAGGAGAATGGAAACATTTCATTTGGTAGGGAGCTCATTATCTCCCTTCCTCTCTCACTAGGAAGAAGAACAAAAGAAGATTTGGGGATAGGGACTTGACTGGCCCTGAAAGAGGAGTAAAAATGAAACTCATTTGCCAGACCAATATCACTAAAGGAAGAAAAACAATTCACAGTCAAAAATTACATGAAAATTATAAAATCAAAAAACAATTAAAAATTGTATATACCAAAATAATTAGTTCTATCATCTGGCCTTATAATTTTTGATTTTTGCAGATTGAGAATTTCAGGTATTTATAATTTATGTTTCTTGTATTTCCTATACTTTAATACTGGATTGTAGGGTCTGAGATGACAAAACTATTGACATATGTATTCTTAGTATATTTAAAGGGTCATACAGAATAAGTGTACTTTTTGTTTGTGTTATTCTGTGCTTGTTTTATTTTGAAGTAGGGGTGTAATTAATTTGTACCAATTACTGAAATTTTTGCTTGATTTTTTTTCACTACAGAAGCATATTCAAAAATTTAATTTTTCTAATATATCTGTTCTCTTGCTTTGCTTTCAAATAGGACACAACTACTATTTTACAGAAATATAGGTTAGAATTAAAATATTTCTAAAATATTTTTTCTCCCTATTCCATTACTCAGTTACCAACACCTTTGCATGAGTTCATATTATATTATGTTAATCAGACACCTAATATTTGTTAAAACTTAGATATATTTCATATTGCTGGTGCTTATTACAAGATTACTGTACTGAAATAGTACTTGATGTAGTGTGTTTGATAGATATTTCCATTGTTGAAAAATCTGATTATCTTATACTTTATGAAGCAAAAAAATAGGCAACTTTATTCAATTCAACAATATTTGTGGAACATTTATTCTTTGGATGGGACTGTATTAGACATTATTGGGGATATTTAGCTCAGCAAGAAATAATTTGTGCTCTTTTTCCTCAAAGACTTTACTATGACCAGGAAAAACATGTCAGACAAAGTTTTTTTGTTAAGTTCCTACACTGACAATCAGCCATCATACATAGTTCAGAACAGCCACAGATATCTTTTGAGTGATAGTTTCTCATCACGCTAAGCTTACTTGCATGCTGATCTCTCTTTCTGAAACACATTGCCTCATTTTACATATTGAATCATTCATGTATTTCTCTCAAGGAAGCCTTCCAGTCCTTCTGTAACTAGGTTAATATCTCTTGATATATATGTTTTCATAGCACTCTTTACTGATTGTGTTTTCTGTAGCTGAGTTATTTGTGTTTGTTTAATGTTGGTCTTTCCTACTAGTGTGTATGCTACCAGAGGGCAAAACCCATTCTTATCTAACTTACCTCCTTATATCCAGGGTCTACTAGAATGGCTGACTCAATGATAATTACTTGAATAAAAGGATGGATTAAGGCATATAATTAATGCTGTTTTTGTGAACTCTTTATTTTGAGAAAATTGAAAGTTAATGTTGAAATATATCCTTTTGCTAAATTTATTAATTGTTAAGATGTTGCCACATTTGCTTTATTTCTTTCTGTCTCACCCCCTTTCTCTTCTCTCTGTATGAAACTTCAGCATGTATCTGGATGAAACAAGGCATCCTCCTACCAAATCATAATATACCGATCTCCTCAAATAATTTAACAGTGATAAAATAACATCACATTTCCAGAATGCATATTCAAATTTTCTACATTTTAAAAATCATGATTCAATCAAGTATCACAGATGCTTTAAATTATCAAGCTATATTTATTATACTTATTATTTCTTAACAGAGAAGTAGTTTGACTTTTTTCCTTTGAAACACGACTTACTTAAAGTTTACTTTTCTTTGAAAAATACGACTTCCTGAAAACTTTTGAACTATTTTAGCTTCTCGAGTACATAAATTACCAAATGAATGAGTGGCCTGAAGGCAAAATTTACATATGTCTTTATTTATCTTACCCCAATAGGAATATTTTAAATCTAGGTTTTTAGAAAGTCATTTCTAATGGTATAGCATGTCGATATTAAAAGATGATTTCAGAAAACAGGAATTTCAATGCTGACTGAACATTTACATAGTCCTGAAGAACAGATTAGAAAGATTTCCAGACCTTAATTTTCTTTTTGAATTACCTTCTTGAATCTAAGTGTACCCTTAGGGCCTTATAGAAAGTGAAAAAAATAAGAAGAAGAAAAAAAAAAAGCCTGCCAATAAAAGCACACAATACAAAAAAGTATCAATTTTTTTATTTTTTCATTTTCAATATTATAGTGTTTACTAAGGGAAATCAATACAGAAGAGAGATGTAACAGGTACTGTCTAAATAACTTACGCTATTTTAACTCAGCACCACCTTTTTAAGACCTGCAGGAATAAATATTGTTACATTGAAGAAGCATTTGCAAGAAATGAGAATAGATGTTTCCATCTGGGCCCATTTCACATTCACTGTGAACAGTTGGATATTATTGAACATGCTTTGCCCTTTACTAGTAAATCCTGTAGGTAATCTTATTAAGAACCAGTGGAAAGGGAGTTATAGAGAAATCAGAAGTCAACTAGTTAGTTCTGCAGTAGAGGGTTCAAAGGGGTTTTAATTTTCGTTAAATGCTTTTTCTCTTCTTGTTTATGGAAGTTATCTCATTTAATTAATTATATTTCAAACATTTAAAAATGTAATCACATGATTTTACACATTATAGTTCTCCCACATGAACACATTCAAAAAGTCAGTTTTGTCAAACACAGACCAGTTTTCTTACAATGTAATTTAGATAATATTAAGGTGTTTTAAGATTCTTTGAAGAACATAGACCAGTTCTTTAAAATAATTTCCCTATTCCTCTTGAGTAACTCTAATAAAGGATCAAGGAGAACTGAATCCATAGATTCCCAATAAGTGTCAGATTTTCTTAAAATGTCATATCTGAAAGACAAGGCTATTCTGCTTTTGTCACCAAGTAAGTAATGCTGAATTTCTGACTCTTGGAAAATAACAAGTTGTGGATTCTATTTTGTTATAGACTCTGACATCGGTCATTTTTGTGACATACACTCATTACTTATTTAACCTTTTCTGACTTTGGTTATAATGTTAGGACCAGGTAAGAATGATTCTATAAGATCTAATATTAGATTGAGTCACTCTTTTGCTTACAGCTCTTCAAAGCTTCCCCATTTAATTCAAATAAAATAAAATTTTCTTTTTTTTTTCTTTTTTTGAGACGGAGTCTTACTTTATCACCCAGGCTGGAGTGCAGTGGCACAATCTCAGCTCACTGCACCTTCCGCCTCCTAGGTTTTAGCAATTCTCCTGCCTCAGCCTCCTATAATCCTATAGGCATGCAACACCTCACCCAGCTAATTTTTGTATTTTCAGTAGAGATGGGGTTTAACGATGTTGACCAGGCTGGTCTCAAACTTCTGACTTCGTGATCTGCCTGCCTAAACCTCCCAAAGTGCTGGGATTACAGGCATGAGCCACCACCCCTGACCAAAATATTCTTTAAAACAACTCTCAGGGCCCTTTGCAATTTGTCCCTATTTATTTATCTAAACTCTTCTCCATCTGTACTCCTTCCTGTTACTATCATTCCTGTTTTTAGCCACCTACACTTCTCCCAAGCTTTTCCTCAAACATTACATTCTCACTGAATCCTACCTATGCAAGTATCCTTCTGTAAAGTTAAAGCCTATGCCTCCTGCTCTCAATTTTCTTCCATAGCATTTATCATGTATATGATACAAGACCGAAAGTAAGACAAAGATGAATGACTTAAGTAATTAACCTAAAAATCATTTTTACTATCTTATTTTGTAATGCACCATACATAGTCAAGACATTGGAAAATCAGCCATTTGCTCATCAAAGAAAGTACCAAATTAAGAAAGGGCTATCACTTGATAAAGAAGTAAATTGACAAATTGAGCACAATACAGAAAAAAATACACAATTATCAATAAGTCCAATTTAATTAAGACAATATTAGAATGATAGTTCTATATATGCAATGTACTTACCAAATGTATGTACACATCACAAAAAGCTATGTAGATTAACCTAGAGCAAAAATATTTAAGTAAATTGGATATAATATATTTAAACGCAAAATATTACTGAGTATTTTTGGATGAATTGCCTTTCTTAACTAAAACTAGTTATTCATATATAGAGGTTCTAATAGTTCCGCTAGTGATATGTTTTGGCTGTGTCCCCACCAAAATCTCTTCTTGAATTGTAGTTCCCATAATTCCCACGTGTTGTGAGATGGATCCCATGGGAGATAATTGAATCATGGGGACAGTTTCCTCCATACTGTTCTCTTGGTAGTGAATGTCTCCGGAGATCTGATGGTTTTATAAAGGGCTTCTGCTTTGCTTGGTTCTCATTCTCTCTCTTGCCTGCTGCCAATGTAGGACCTTTCAATACCCATCATGATTGTGAGGCCTCCCCAGCCACATGGAACTGTGAGTCCATTACACTTCTTTTTCTTTATAAATTACCTAGACTTGAGTATGTCTTCATCACTAGCATGGAAACGATCTAATACAATACATTGATATCTATAGAGTGGGGCGCTGCTGTAAAGATACCTGAAAACGTGGAAGCAACTTTGGAACAGTTTGGAGGGCTCAGAAGAAGACAGGAAAGTTTGGGAAAGATTGGAACTTCCTAGAAACTTGCCAAATGGCTCTGATTAAAATGCTGATAATGATATGGACAGTAAAATCCTGGCTGAGATGGAGATGAGTAACTTGTTGGGAACTGGAGCAAAGGTGACTCTTATGTTTTAACAAAGAGACTGGCAGCATTTTGTCCATGCCCTAGAGATTTGTGGAACTTTGAACTTGAAGGGGATGATTTAGGGTATCTGGTGGAAGAAATTTCTAAGCAGCAAAGCATTCAGGAGGTGACTTGGATTCTGTTAAAAGCATTCAGTTTTATAAGCCAAGCAGAGCATAAAAGTTCAGAAAATTTGCTGCCCAACAATATGATAGGGAAAAAAAAAAAATCTAAAGAGAAATTCAAGCTGGCTGCAGAAATTTGCATAAGTAACAAGGAGCAGAATGTTAATCCCCAAGGTAATGGGGAAAATGTCTCCAGGGGCTGTCTGAGGTCTTCACGGCAGCCCCTCCCAACACAGGCCTGGAGGCCTAGGAGGGAAAAATGGTTTTGTGGGTGTAGCCCAGGGTCCCTCTGCAATGGGCAGTCTAGAGACTAGGTGCTCGTAGTTCCAGCTGCTCTAGCCATGACTAAAACGGGCCAAGGTACAGCTCAGGCCATGGCTTCAGAGGGTGTAAGCCCTAATCCTTGGCAGCTTCCCAGTGGTGTTGAGTCTGTGAATACACAGAAGTCAAGAACTGAGGTTTGGGAACCTCCACCTAGAACTCAGTGGATGTATGGAAATACTTGGATGTCCAGGAAGAAGTTTGCTGCAGGCACCAGGCCCTCATGAAGAATCCCTGCTAGGGCAATGCAGAAGGGAAATTTGGATTTGGAGCCCGCACACCGTTTCCCCACTAGTGCACTGTCTAGGGAAGCTGTGAGAAGAGGGTCACTGTCCTCCCGACCCCAGAATGGTACATCCACTGAGAGCTTGCACCATGCACCTAGAAAAGCTGCAGACACTCAGTGCCTACCCATGAAAGCAGCTGGGAGGGGGGCTTTAACCTGCAAAGCCACAAGAGCAGACCTGCCCAAGACCACAAGATCCCATCTCTTGCATTAGTGTAACCTGGATGTGAGACATGGAGTCAAAATAAATCATTCTGAAGCTTTAAGATTTGACTGCCCTGCTGCATTTCAGACATGTGCAGGGTCTTTAGTCCTTCGTTTTCTTCAATTTCTCCCATTTGGAATGGTTATGTTTATCCAATGCCTGTAACTCCAATGTATCTAGAAAGTAACTAACTTGTTTTTGTTTTTACAGGATCATAGGCAGAAGGGAGTTGCCTCGACTTGAATGAGACTTTGAACTGTGGACTTTGAAGTTAACGCTGAAATGAGTTAAGACTTTGGGGGAATATCAGAAAGGCATAATTCGTTTTGAAATGTGAGAACATGAGATTTTGGAGGGACAGGGACAGAATGATATGGTTTGGCTACATCCCCAGACAAATCCTATCATAAATTATAGCTACTATAATTCCCATGTGTTGTGGAAGGAACCTGTGGGGAGATAACTGAATCATGGGGTGATTTCCCCTATACTGTTCTCATGGTAGTGAGTAAGTCTCATGAGATCTGGTGATTTCATAAGTGGTTTTTGCTTTCACTTGGCTCTCATTCCCTCTCTTGCCTGCTGCTAATGTTAGATGTGCCTTTACCCTTCTTCCAGGATTGTGAGACCTCCCCAGCCACATAGAACTTTGAGTCAATTAAACCTCTTTTTCCTTATGAATTATCCAGTCTCAGATATGTGTTTATCAGCAGCGTGAAATGAGACTACTACACCTAGCAAACTAATTTATAGAAAAATACACTTATAGATACATTATTTAAATGATAGTTATAAAAATGCAACTAGGCTATTGTTGCAGCTTTTTTTTTTTTTTTAGCTCGGCAAGCAGGATAAAATGGCACCCAATGGCTTTTTCTTTCTCCCACATTTCTTGCAAGTGGGAGGAAGGGTTACAGTGTTATAGGATTCCTTTGGTGCAACTTTGCCAGCCAGAAATCTCTGTGACTGCTGTGACCTCTGCCCGGAGTTTCACTCAGGTCTGCCAGGCTCACTCCACCCACTCAGCATGGCAGGGTTTGCCTGACTCATGCCCTGGCCCAGATCCATTGCCTGTCACAGGATCTGCACTCAGCCTGTGCCTGGACCTGGGGTGCCATGAGTGGTTTTCATGTTGGGTGCTAGCATCTAGATGAGGGGAATACAGTGGTGCCTGAAAACTCCAAGATGCCAGCAACCATGGAGCCTAAAATGGTGTTACATTTCTCGCCTCAGGAGTACTGAGGTCTGAGCCCCCAAGAAATGTTACAGCTCTCTCTTGTTCCCACCACCTCTAGCTCAGCAGATGGGGGTGTGTCACAGCTTGCTTGTTCCTGGTACCTGTAACTTGGTGAATGAGAGCATGATATAGCTTGTTTTGTCCTGCTGCCCGCAGTTCAGCAAGTTCTGGGTTCTTGTCCTGTGACTAAGAGTAATAAGGTACATGGACACTGGAGAGTGAGTAGGGCAGTGAACAATTATGTTGAGTGACAAAAGAAAAACTCTCAGCAGAGAGGGGATCTGAGACTGGGTACTCCTCTGTATGAGAGGAGGCCTGAAAATGGGTAGCCATCTGTGAGGCTGAGTCTGGGGATTTTATGGGCTCAGAACAAGGGGATGATTGGTCCATAGGCATGACTGGAAAAAGCACCATTTGATTGGCTAAAAGGTATTCAGGAAGTTTTCACTCTGTTTGTGAATTCCACCTGGAACTGGCTGCTCAGTTTTCAGGCTTCAGGCTTGAAAGTTAGGTTTCACTGGGGACCCGTCTCTGTCTGCCTAGGAATTTTTCTGTCTTCTGCTGCTATCACTATCAAGAAAACATTCTGTCAGTATTCCAGATTGGTCTCTGGGCATGGCTGGGGTTAAAAAGAAAAGGGACTAATGTAATGATAGATAGGATCATTACAAACTCTAAAACTAAAATTAGAAAGATATTTTAATTTTATTTGGAAATATAGGTTTCCTCTCCCTATATATACAGTACACTAGAAATAAAGATATATCAAAAATTATTAAAGTTTTGAGAAATGAAAGTCCACATTTTTATATTATTGTTTTTGGAAAAAGTAAAGTATAATGAATTTATAAAAACATGAGTATTACTGACTAATGGAAAGGTTAAAATATTAAAAAGTTAAATTACACTTTTTGGACAAATCCAGAAATACTAAAAATATTACACAGCCTTTACGTATAATTAAAGACAAGTTAAAGAAATACAGCTTTATTCGCTTTCTATTTCTGCAATATTTATAAATGGGAGATTCAAAAGTATCAATTAACAGAAGAATTTAGGGAACTATTATGTGTGTACATGCAAGTATTTGAAGTTGAATTAGAGTGAGGATTCAACAAGAATATACATTTGTGATTTTTTATATGATGTATACTTTATGTTGTAAGTACACTTAAATCTAAGCCTATAGTAAAATCTAAAACTGTAACTCAAAAATAGCTCAAGAAGCATTATGATTTGCTAAATGACAGAGAGGACTCTCAGAGTATTGTTTGGGTTTGTATTGTGAGTCCTCCTCACCTTTTTAATAGGAAAACCATCTTTTTGTCCTCTATTTTATTAAGTCACAATTAACACATATTGTGTTATTTAGCTTTCAGGAAGAACTTCTATGTTCATAATGTATTTATAGGTCAAATTACAATAGTGTACCCATGTCTGTCCATGTCTTCCTACTCACACAGAGCAAAGGTTCTTGAGATATTACTTACAGTGGCTCAGGCAAGTACCTGAAACTTTATTTTACAACCTTCTCTTCCAACCCACCTTCTGTGAACAGCTGTTTAAATAAGAAAATGCATGCATCCACAGGAATACATAGGAAAGACTAACTGTACAGAAAGAAAAGGAGCCTCTCTTTCTTTTACACAATGCTGCCACACAAAGACTCAAAAGTGGAGCTTTTAATGCAAGAAAAATAATTAATTATGTGCAAATAGCCTAGCTTCTCCTTTGAAAACACCTCTATTGATTAATATTTTTAAGCAAGAAAACATGAATGTTTAAATGTGTGGAAATAATGACCTTATTCTGAATTTTTACAAAAAAAAGTCTGCCAAAGCAGATGAAATTATTTGAAGACTGAAAATAAAGTTATTACATGCAATATTTGCTTAAGTTTCAAAATTTTAGGACACATTTGTGGAGTCTTATATTCACAATGTTACTACTAAAATTTCAAAATCACATATTCTCCAAATATGGATTCTCATTTTTAAAATAGATCTTCATATTATTTGACACATAATTGATTTTTACATGGGAGTTTATTTGACACATAATTGATTTTTATATGGGGGTAATTACCTGTCTCTGCCTTCTCTCTTTACACACACACACATATATATACACACACGTATGTATACACACACACTTGTATATATATACATATATGCATATATGTCTGTGTGTATATATACACACATACATATACATAAGCACACATATACACACATACTGTATATGCATATGTATGTACATATGTATATGTATATGTACATACATACACTGTATATGTATATGTATGTACATATGTATATGTATACGTACATATACATATACAGTATGTGTGTATATGTGTGCTTATGTGTATTAATGAAGGAAAATTTGAATATGTAAGAAATTTTTAAAAAGATCTCCAGTTCCCATCAGTTAAGGGATAAGATTAACATTTTAGTATATAAAACTATGCTCTTTTTGCCGTGATATATTCATTTATACATAATAGCATACTGACAATATGTATGTGGTGATGATTTTATAATCTGATGTTTTTCATTTAATAGCTGATGAACAATTTTAATAATGTATCATATATAATTTTCTTTATATCATTATGTGAATATGATTTTGAGTATTGTATAAAATCTCATAATTTTGGTTTTATTCACTATTGGTTGCTATTATGAATTACATTCATACTTAACGATTTATGCAAATTCTTTAAATTTCTTCCAGTTAAGTTTCTAAAAGCAAACTGGCTGGATTAAAGTTTATGTATAAAATTTAATTTTCAGCTCCCTTAACACTCTGTACAATTACAATTTAATCTCTAGCACAGGGTGATGCCTATTTTCCCATAATTAATATTTTATGAGGTAAATTATATGGTTGCATTTTTGTTACAATACGTTACCCTAATTAGAAAAAAAAGACAGGCTATCACATTTTGGCTTAAGTACTAAACATTAAACTAGTACTATGTGAAGCCAGTTCATTCACTGAAGCAAGCAATCTGTTTTCTCTCCTCTCTCCATCTTTTTTCTTTTCCTCATCATCATTCCTCTCCTGCTCCTGTACACACATACTGCACACACACAGACACAGTCACAAACACACAAACACACATTCATACTTACACCCAAAGGAAATATGCTTCATTCTACTAAATATTTCACTTAAAATTGATTTTATTGGAAATGGGAAAACCTTTATCTGAGAAAGTTGCAAAACTCCCTAATAATTGTTAAATAATTGGACTAAACCGAGTTACATAGTCTTTGTCTTTTCTTTTTTCTTCTCTTTTCTTTCTTTCTTTCTCTCTCTTTCTTTCTTTCTTTCTTTCTTTCTTTCTTTCTTTCTTTCTTTCTTTCTTTCTTTCTTTCTTTCTTTCTTTCTTTCTCTCCTTTCTTTTTTCTCCTTCCTTCCTTCCTTCATTCCTTCCTTCCTTCATTCTTTCTCTCTCTTCTTTCCTTCCTTCCTTCCTTCCTTCCTTCCTTCCTTCCTTCCTTCCTTTCTTTCTTTCTTTCTTTCTTTCTTTCTTTCTTTCTTTCTTTCTTTCTTTCTTTCTTTCTTTCTTTCTTTCTTTCTTCTTTCTTTCTCCTTTCCTGCCTTCTTTTTTCTCTCTCTCCTTCTTTTCTTCCTTCCTTTCTTCCTTCCTTCCTTCCTTCCCTCTCTCCCTCCCTCTCTCCTTCCTTCCTTCCTCCCTCCCTCCCTTCCTTCCTTCCTTCCTTCCTTCCTTCCTTCCTTCCTTCCTTCCTTCCTTCCTTCCTTCCTTCCTTTCTTGCTTTCCTTCCTTCCTTCTTTCTTTCCTTCTTTCTTTCTTTCTCTCTTTCTTTCTTCTGCCCTCCACTCTTTTTGTTTGTTTACAGACAAGATCTCACACTGTCACTCAGGCTGCAGTGCAGTGAAGCGATCACAAATCGCTTCAGCCTCAAACCCCTGGGATCAAACAATCCTACTGCCTTAGCCTCCCAAGTAGCTGGAATTACAGATGCCTTTTAAAAATATATGATTACAAAAGGTTTCATAATCCTTTTCATACTTGTAGAGTATTATCCAGTTTATTGCCTATTCTTTACCACAACATTCCAAGTCTGGCTTTAAAACTCATTTTATAGTTGAAAAATGAACATACAAAGAGACAGAGTGCCCTTACTGACTTTCCAAAAACGACAAAAATAGCCTAACTCAGAGTTTCTCAGAAGTTTTTATATATATATATAAATATATATAAACTTATATATATATATATCCCACATATATGCGCGTACTTTTTTGTATACATATATTTATACATTTTATACACACATAAAAAATACATACATGTGTGCCTCTGTCATTACCTTTATGCTGCATAGGTGTTTTTAGATGGTTGCTTAAATCCCCACAGGTCAAAATATGTCCTTAAACAATCTTATAAGGTAACAAAAATACAATGAAAGCAACAGTGGATATTAAAACTGGAGGAGGAGCTTGCATATATGCCAGCTTTGCCTTTAATTTTGAAGAGGAAGAAGTAAGACTACCATAAATTAACTATATTGACCTATATTACACAGAAGGAAACCAGACATTAAATCTAATTCTTCTGACATGGATATAAATATACTATCATATGCCACGTGAAAAATAATTTAATAGTTTACAGAGAAAAAGTACGCATACTATTAAATTCTAAAACCATATGAATCTTACAGAAGGGCAATGGGTTAATCTAGGTGGTATTTTAAAGGATTTGTTTCAAAAAAATCAACAATTAAGTAATAATATCAAAAATCTTTTCAATTTTATGTTTTCCTGTACCTCTATTTGGATTGGAATGGATAATCTTCTCTTGTTTTAAAGGCATAGCACACATTTAAATTTTGCTACCTTACACATAGCATTTCATTGCCTGGAGAATTAAATCAATTACCATAGATTAATACATTTTAATCCTCTAAGATATGCCACCTAATCCTAAATTTTCAACTGTTGTTTTCTGTCTTAACATTTAGCCTTTGATGCCAAATGACTATGATATTTGTTGTTAGGAAATAACAACTCTAGAAAATATTTGTGAAAACGTCGTGCTCAGAGACAGTCTCTATCTTTTGCTTCTGTCGAGTTTTGAACATCCTAGGTTACCTTTATTTTTCATACTTCTTTGCTTGGTTAAAAAAATAATAATAATAAGGCAACAGCCAAATGGCAATTAAGAATAACAAATCCTGGGTATAAATCCCATCTTGTCCCACAATCCAATGAGATTTATTGGGAGAGTGATTTCCCAAATCTTTCATTGAGTATAATCTAGATATAAAATACAGGAATAGTCAAATTTACTATTTTATAGGAAACAGGCTAATAGTTCTTAATGACTAACATTTTATTTTATCATTTGGAGAACAAGTCCTCTGGCCCAATTGGCCAGAGGCATTCATCTTCCTGGAGAGTGTGGGAGACTAGGATTTATTACAGAAGGAATTTTTAAAATATAATATTCAATTTTGCCTTACATAAATTGATGAAACCTGACATTAGATGTGAGGATTAAATAATATTGGATAAATAAACATTTTCCAAATTTATTTAACTTTTTTATCTTCTCAATACACTGTGTGACCATTACATTAAGGCTTTGAGGATATGTTACTCTATAGAACACAGTTTTAACATAATTTTTTTTAAAAAAGCAAACGTTTTCATTTTCTTGAGAATTAATAGAAAGAAAGATACAAGGAGGAAGTGTGAATCAATCAGAGATGAGTAGCCATTTTTCTTTTAAGTATTTGGTTTGCTAAGCATGATGGAGTTAAGTGAAATGATAAGGAAAACAGCATATCCTCCCTTTTTTCAGGAATTAAGACAACTCTTGAGTCACCTTGTATGAAGCTTAAATGTAGCAAAAATAACTTGGCAAAATTCTGTGGGGCTGAGGATACTTTCTCTGAGTTTCCTCCGTTTTTATCAAGCATGGATGCTGAATTGCCAGGCAAGCAATTACCATTCATGAGGTACAATTCATTAGAGAATATACAAAGATTGGGAGAAGACTGACCAACAGGAATGAATGGAGCACTGCAAAGATAATCTGCAGTCTGAGTCAGTGGGAACCAAAGTTGAATAGAGTCAGCCAGAGAAAGTTGTTAGGTTCTGTCTGAGTCTTGAGTTGCGTCTCTTGCAGAGCTTTGCCATGAGTACTGTAGCCGAGATGGCAGGTGGACGAAAGGATCCAGATCAATTAGATCATATATCATGCTATATCTCCTCCGCTGAGTTTCTCTAATAAGGAAGAGAGAGGAAAAAGTAGGTAAAGTGTCTTTTAAAAATTCACACAACATGTAATTCATGAAGAAATAGAACACTTTTTATTTACGTCTAGGTTTATTTTAGGTATTTGTAAGAACCTGTGTATCTCTGATCAGGCTACATTAGCTCTGAATGCTTGTTCAGCTCTAAATTTCCATAAAGTATTTTATTTAAATTGGTTAGGGATGAAATGAAAATTTTAGACATAACTCTTTTCCTAATAAGTTTACTGCTTATTTAAGAAAAAGCAAAGACAAAAAGACATGCAATGTAATTGTAAAGGCAAAATTGAATACCAATAATCACAATAATCAAAGAAATTAAAAAGATAGAAAAGCATAATTATTTAACATGAATCATGCAAGAAATGGGTATTAAAATTTTGATACAGGAATAATTTATTAACATTAGAAGTACTGTGTAAGCAATGTTAAGAGACAACCTTTTAGATACCCTTGATATATTTGCTAATTTATACAACTCAATACTGTATGCTAGAAAATCTGTTATGCAGTGGGAAGTCAGAAATAAATAAAGCTAAAGGAAAGTCCTGTCCTCAAGAAGCTTACAGTCTAAGCTTAAGAGAGACTAAACACAATAAACAAAGGAAGTACAAAGTTGGATTAGTGTGTTTGGGGAGTGTATAAATATAATAAAAATATAATAAATATATATAATAAAAATATATAAAAATATATAAATTTATATATGTATATATAAATATATATATTTATGTATATATAAATATATATATTATATATAAAAATATAATAACAAATGTTATGGGTGTAATACAGACATGCAGCTCTTAACAGGGTTGTGGTCTGAGAAATGCATCATTAGGCAATTCTGTCATTGTGTAAATATCATAGAGTGTTCTCACGAAACATAGACGATACCCTACTACACACCTAGGCTATATGTGACAGCCTATTGCTCCTAGGGTACTGTACTGAATACTATGAGAAGTTGTAAGACAATGGTAAGTATTTGTGTATCTAAACATAGGAAAGGTACAATAAAAATACAGTATAAGAGTTCAAACATGGTACACCAGTTACTATGAATGGAGATTGCAGGATGGGAAGTTGTTCTTGGTGAGTCAGTGGGTGAGTGGTGAGTCAATGAGAAGGCCTAGAACATTACTGTATACTTCTCTAGACCTTTTAAACACTGTAGACCTTAGGCTACAGTACATTTAAAAAGAAGGGACTTTTCTTTATTTAATAATAAAGTTAGCTTACTGTAATTGTTTCCCTTTATAAACTTCCAAATATTAACTTTTTTACTCTTATGTAATAACACAGCTTAAAGCACAAATATGTTGCACAGCTATACACACAAGTTTTTATTTCTTTATGTCTTTATTGAATAATCTTGTTTCTATTTTCAAATGCAATTATTTTATCAAGTACTATTGTTTTTGAATTATTATTATAAAATACATAAATGAGTAATATAGTCTAGTATTTGTTTTGTTTGTTTTATTGATTTTTTCCAGCTTTATTAAGATTTAATTGACAAATACACATTTTATATAAACAGTGTAAAATGTGATGTTTTGATATGTGTATACATTGTACAATAATTGAATTAAGCTAATTAACAGATACTTCACCTCACATACTTATTATTTTTTGTGGTGAGAACATTTAAGGTCTACTGTCTTAGCAGTTTTCAAGCGTACATTATTATTAACGCTAGTCACCGTGCTATACAATAGATCTCCAGAACTTACTCCTCTTGTCTGACTGAAACTTTGTAACTTTTTTTTTTTTAATTTATTTATTATTATTATACTTTAAGTTGTAGGGTACATGTGCATAACGTGCAGGTTTGTTACATATGTATACTTGTGCCATGTTGGTGTGCTGCACCCATCTATTATTATTAAGCATTATGTACTATATATAATTGTATGTGCTATATTTTTATACAACTCACAGCTCAGAAGATTTGTTTGCAACAGCATTGCCACAGACACATGAGTTATGCATTGTGCTAGGGCATTATATCTACAAAATCACTAGGAGATAGAGATTTCTCAGTTCCATTATAATCCTCTAAGACTGTAGTTGTATACACAGCCCATTGATTACCAAATGTTGTTATATGGCACATCATCAATGCACCTAGTTATGAATAAGGCTGAAAGTATGGGAGACTAGTAATTAATACTGAGACAAAGTAGGGTTCCTGAAGGGGAAAGTAATAGGATATTAAACTGTAAACACTCATAGTGGACAGACTTTTCAGTGTGCTGATGATTGGGCTCTGCAGTTTGGATTTTGTGTAATAGGTAGTGTGGAACTACTAAAAAAATCCAGTCAAGCGAGTGGCATATTTAAAACTTATATTTAGGAAGAAAGGTCCAGCCAGGACCAACAGAGAGGGGATAGAAATTTTTGCAATTACTGGAGCCCATATAAATTTACATAGCAATGCAAGGTTATGTAAAGATCTTTTGCTACTTCGTATTACCAGAATTCCCCTAAAAAAGTTGTTATAGAAGAGAAACTTGCTCTCAATGTCCTCAAATTTTGTAGAAATATCTGCAGAATGGGCAGGAGAATAAAATCAGGAAGATAAGAAACCTAGTTGATAATCTATTTATTTGTTCATTTTATTGACTCATTCATTTATGAATTTCCTCACAAAATCTTTTTTGAGTACCTGTAATGTACCAGGAATATGGTGAATGGAAGGAAACCATGATTAAGAAGACACGATGCCTCTTTGAGAGACATGAAGTTCACACAATATCCCTTCAGTGTAGTAATGGAAAGGATAGAAGTATGTTTTGAAGCAAAAGAGGAGAGAAGAGGTGACTCACTATGTCTCTGGGAGGAAAAGGAGAATAAGAATCTTACTCCTAAGAAATTGTTGATTAAGCCAAGTTTTTTCAAATAGTAAAAATAGACTAGCAAAGGGGTAATAAAATGTCCACTGGGAAAAAGGTATTGGATAGATTACAAGACAAGAGGTTTAGTTTAGGGCATTATCGGTGGTGGGAACTACCATGACAAAAGCTTTTCAGTCAATAATGGGTTAGTGTACAACTGTCGTTGAGGAAATAGAAAATAAAGCTTCTCTATGGAAATAATACATAATGAATATATTCTTGCTAGCAAAATCAGCCATGGTGAAAGAACTTTTGGTGTGTCTAAGTTAACACTTTCAACCTAGAGTTGAAATACAATGACTGAATCATGGAAGAGGGGTCAGGAATGTAAATTTAAATGTAGGATTTAATTGCCCAAGAAGAAACATAAGAAAGACTTTTCTTTATGCTTAAAATTAAATATTTCTAAATTATTTTGTTCATCCCAATGTCATAATCACTAGAATAAAGCAAAACTTATAACTAGACTTGGCAATGAGGTAAATGATTTATATCTCTGTTTTTATTATTATATTTTGGTTTACTTCTTTTAATTCACAGAAAAAAATAGAAGTCATTTTTTTCCTAATTATACTGCTTAAACTATATTATAGTTCAAATTAGATTGTCTTTTATATACATTTATAACCCTTAAAATCAGTATTTCAGACTACCCTATGATCTGAAGTAGCAAAAGGGGAGATATTTTTTCCCACATACTTTTTGCTTCTATAAATATTTTTAAATTCCTTTTTTTCCATTGGTAGAAATCCCTTTCACATTGAATGAAATTATGATTTTATAAAATTAAGAATAAAATACTACAGGATATCTCTTACAGATGTTTATACTGAAATGAAAACATAGGCAGTTTCTAGCTAAAATTCACCATATAATAATTGTCCAGAGAACATTCTATAGGTTGGAGCTGTTTAAAGGTTGAATTGGACTTCTTCAGGAAGTAATGAATTACTCATCGGGGAGAAACAGAATGAATTTAAAGCATATGGTGACATTTATGAGTGTAGAGCTCTAAGTGAAATTATTTGTTCAACATTACTCAAGTGATTTGGACCTAAGTCTTTTTTAACTACCTGAACTCTGTATTTAATATCTCAAATATTTAATATTTATCAAAGTAACTATGTAATTTTTCATTAGGTAATATTTAGCAATCAAAAGTGACTACTCTCCTCCAAGTAAACAAACTAATAATATTCCTTCTTCAAGAATTATATGAAATTTAGAAAAAGCACAATTGTTGACTTACCATTCTAATTTTCTTTGTGCCAGAAACTTTTGGATCTGGAAATCAAAGTTCTTTTAATTAAAATGCTCCATCCAAATCGAGATTATACTGTGTGGCTGCAGTTACTCTTTCAGAACTTGATACTTTGGAGTGAGCAGAAATTCTTGAAACTGACTGTTTAGGCATGTCCTTGAGCTGATTTAAACCTCTTGGGGTTAATGAAATAGAAACAGATTTGCCTTGGGACTGTTAAAAGTACCTCTTCCAGGTGTTTTTTATTGGTCAACTGCCATCCTGAGAACAGAGTGACTTATGGAACAGACGCTTAGAAACTTTTTGTTTATTCCAGTATAATAAGCAATGCAGCACTGGGGCATGCTAGGTCAGTAGATAACTATGGGAGTAGTCTTAAAACATAATTTTAAAAATGTATTTACAGTAACTTTTTATATTTATTCCATCAATATATATCTATATATATTCTTTCAGGACCTAGGGAAATAGTGGTGAAACATTTAAATTTAAAAAAAAAAAATAGACACATATATGATTTTTTTGGGGAAGTGAAAATATTCTTTAAGGTACTGTAATGATGGATACATGTCATTATACATTCAGACCCATACAATGTATAACACCAAGAGTGAACCCTAATGTAAAATATGGACTTTAGGTTATTATGTGTCCATGTAGGTTCAACATTTGTAACAAATGTACCACTATGGAGGGGAATGTTAATAATGGAGGAGGCTATATATGTAAAGGAAGATTCTCCTCAGTTTTCCTGTAAATCTACAACTGCTCTAAATATAATCCAGAAAAATTAATGGTTGCCAAGTCCAACCATCAGAACCTGGCCGAATTTCAGATGAAGGAATGCACTCAGACACAGGTATCCAGTGAAAGAACGGGCTAAAGGACTGGGCTGCTTACAGATCTCAAGGAGGGTGCTGTAAAGAGTTAGAAGCCATGGCCCTGACCAGCTGGCATTGTGAGCATTTATTTAGAACAGATTTAATGACAAAGGCCTTGAGTCAACACACTTGTGGGTTACCCCCTTTCCCCCAATGCACCAGAGAGAGTAGTCCTGCATGCAGATGATTAAAGGCCAAGTCCCGAGACCTAAGTAAACTAACTTATCTAGATTAGTTTCTTAACATCCTATTTTTATCTAACCCAAGCTTTCAGGCACTGGATAAGAGAATCTGGCTGCATTCAACCAAATCCTTTTCCAAAGCTTTTGTACAACTTCCTGGCCTTCCAAGAAGATTTGCATCTTTCTACAATTTTCCCCACCACCCTGACCAAACACCTACAAATGGTAAGTCTTCTGAATTATGTAAAATAGGGCAATGGACAGAGAATATGAGAAGTCTGCTATAGGTAGATTATCAGAAAAAGATTTCTTGATATTTGAGTTGAGAAGAAAATACTGAGAAAAATGCAGGTGTGCAGAGACCTGGGAAGATGTGTGGAAGCTTTCCAAGAAATACACATATAAATTGCAAAGGCTATCACATAAGAATGTGCTTGGTCATTTTGAAAGACAGAAAAAGGCCCATTGAGTCATACTTTAGAGAGGATGAAGAGTAATTAGTGAAAGACCTTCTATGACATGATAACTCCAATTTTATTTACAATTGCTATGAAACCATTGGATTTTAAATATTTGAACAGTGAACAAAGGATTTATTTTATTTTGTAAAGTTGAATCGTGTGGGGCAGGAGTGGAATCAAGTTGTTCAGTATAGAGACTCTTGCAGTAAAGAGTTCAGGTAAGAGCTAACGGTAACTTGGATAGGGTTGTAACATTAAAGAGAATAAGAGATCTGAATCAGAATATGTTTTGGATACTGAGCCAGCAGAACTTACACATTGGATAAGAAATGTAAAGGAAAATAATGAAATAAAGTTACTCTTAGATTCTTGTCCTTAATTATCAAGTGAAGCCAATCTGAGGGTAAAGTAGTTGTGTGTATGGTGATTGGGGAATCAACAACTGAAATCTTGAGATGCTTGTAGACATCTCAATAGTATACATTGACTATTGGCCATACTACTCTGGAACTCAGGAAACAGAGAGTGACTAGGAATAAGTCAGGTTGTTATGACATTGCAGAGAACATTGTGTTCAGTGAAAGAGAAAGTAGTCAGTTATTTCAAATGCAGTTGATAAGTAAGAGGGGAAAATTGCCCACTTATTTAACAAGATATATTTATTGTTGGTTAGTCATTGACTTTAATCAGTAACTCAACTACACTATTTAAATATTTTGGACTAAGAAATCTTACCTTAACTCCTTTATGATTGTCAGTAATGCAGTAATAGTAATATAATTAGTAGAATTATTTTAAAAATTAACCCTTCCTAAAGTAGCACAAACATTCTGAGAAAAGAATGGCTAAAAAGGACAAGTGTTTCCACAATCATAGAAACCAGTCTGTCTGTTGTAATCATCTTTATATTATTGTCCAAAGCCAGGAATCCCACACATGTACAACTAACCGGGGAGCCGTTTCATGAACACCAAACATCAAACTCAGTTTGATGTATATGAGTAAACTTTTGGAAGTTGAAACAAGGCAGCAACTAGCTCTTACAGAAGTCATTTTACAATCTAAAAAGGAAGATTCTGTGGTTGTTAGGCATTTTACTTTTTTCTATATTTATTATTTATTATTTCTGATATTAATTGTGAACTGGAAAAGATTAAACTTACTTTCTTACAGGAACATAAACATGGGAGAGTAGAATCAAATTATCCTATTCTGAATATCAATCAATAAATCATCTGAAAGAGAATAAACCTCATTAAATAAACATAGGTAATTATAACCTGAAAAGACACTGTGCATATCTAATTCTATGATAAATTATAACTAAAGAGATTAACTTATCTTGGTACATTTTGATCAAATATTCTCAGAGTTAATTACCAAATGTAAGGAATGCTGGAGACATCTACAGAAAAGTAATATAAATTGATAAACTGGCCTTTTGTTAAAAATGTTTAATTTCGTTGATATTTTTAGCTGCTGAATTATGCTTTCTACAATAGACCTTCAGTTTCCTTAAGGATCCATAATGATTTTTATCCCATAGCTCCTGCTGTTAAAACATAAATTTGTGGAGCAGATAGAATTTGTACCACATCTGTTTTTTTTTTGTACATGGGTGAGAGTTCAGGCTGAAAGAGAAAATGAAAGACGGGTGACCAGAAATTCTTGCTCTAAATTTTTGTAATCCCTAATAAGTCATCTAACCTCACTAGAAGTCACTGTCTGAAGTATTGAAGACAAGAAGGAAAGGGACAGGCTTTCTATCTTTTACAGACAGGGGACAAAACAATAATTGGGGTTTTTGAATGAAAACAGAGACAGGCTGTTTCTTCACAAGTCAAGAAAGAAAATGTCTGTGAGTCCGTAATATTAATATACCAATGGAAATAAAAGCCTTTTTTTTTCTCTCAAAACAGGTATAATTTTATCCTACTTCAGTTAATGTAAAAAGCACAAAGTTCCTATGAAAGCATAAGAAAAATCAACTTTAATGTGAACGTTAGAAATAACTTCAGAGTCTGTTTTGTTACACAATGCCCTTTATATAATATAATTTCTACCTGAAATTAGCATTTGATTTAGATAATGAGTTGTTTTATTTGCTTTAAGAATATAGGCAAAAATTTCATTGCCTTGACTTCCATTTGATGTCTGCCAGGAGCCTCAGACACATTTATGGATAAGAAAACGCATATACTCAATTTGAGATTTGCTAAAGTATTTTTCAAATGATAAAGTTAATACATATGTGAGTTACTTACTATTATTGCATCCAGACACTTGTATCCTGAATCCATCTTAGGCAGAATTGGTTTTAGACTAATTTTCAAGGAAGATAATATTTGCTTATTGGTCAACCATTCTCTGCTGTGTATGTTTTACCTTAAAAAACCCAACATATGTAAAGATGTCTTTATATTTCTTAGTCTTACACACTACCATTATTTGATTTTCTCACTTTTGTAGGTAATCTCCCATGATATGGACATTGACTTCCTTTCACTTCATCATATTTACCTGATTGCAGGCTGATTTACTCATAGTCTTTTAAGTGGTTAATTCATTCATTTCTCTGGTTACAATCTACTGGTTATTTACAAAAAACAAGGCTCTGGCTCTAACATAGGCAAAAACAAAATATAGTTTCTCCTCTCAAAGAATGTAACGTATAAGGTAGCAAATAAGAAAGTATGCAGGAAAACTTTACTGTAAATCATCTTAGAGATATTTTATGACTTAAATTCAGATGTGTTAGATCACAAAGTAATCCACAGGAATTTGGGGATTATTGATGTACGATATATGATTTGGTGGGATATGACTGTGAATGCATTTTGAAAATATTAAGGCCTTTGTAAAGTGGTAATAACACTACTCATATATAAAGTTTTAGTGCACAGGTCTATTAGGTCCAGATTGTCAAAAACTTTGATATGTGACAAATAAATGCAATTAAGGTGACTCATTTTTATTCTTTTCTTATCCTTGTCACTTAAAAAATCCTCACAACAATGCTATTACTCTTCACAGAAGCAGAAAACTTAAATCTTTTAATTTATGCTTTGGGCCAAGTCACACAACTGAAATAGAATTATTGTAGGGATAGTAGAGAGAACTATTCGTTTGCTCAATATTTGTTTTTTAAAAACTTTATCTCTTTTATCCAAGATGATAGATAAGAGGTTTCGAGTGTGCCTCAGTCACCTAGAAATAGCAAGATAGTGCAGAAAGATGATCCTGTGAGCTTTATTTCAAGAGGGAAAATGGGAATCCACCAGAATCATTAAGGACATCCCTGATCCTGGGGTGGAGAATGTGGGCAAACAGCTTCCTTGATTGTGTCTGGCTGATAAAAGTGAGTGAAGGCCTCATATGTAAGAGAGGCAGAGAGCCTCTCTCTGTCTCACCTTTCCACTTGGGATCTGAGAAACCCAGGCTGAGAAAGAGCATTTTATTTCTCCCAAGCCCTGGAACTAACTTGGGGAGAGGCTTAGGGATACTGAGAGGTGAAGACAAAGAGGGAAAAGCTGCAGTCACTTTCCAAGACCAGGGACCAAGATCTGGACACCATTTGCATTTCAGGTGCATGCAAAGTCAGACAGTCTTTGGTGATCTGACAGCATGGAATGCAGGCATTTCAGGCGTGGGCCAAAGTCAGTCATTCTTTGGTGATCTGACAGCATGGTACGCAGGCATTTCAGGCTTGGGCCAGAGATTGGACCACTTTCTCTGGAGCAGGAGAGGGGCCTCCCTGGCCAGAATTGTGCAAGGCACCTCATCGGTGGGTGCTGGAATTGTGCTTTTCCCCATTGCAGAACTGAGGCTGGAAGGGGGCTGCTGCAACTGCAGTTTCTCCTTAGTGGTGAGATATGCAGCCAAGGCCAGCCTGGCAACCGAAAACCAGTCTGTGTGAGTCATTGCTGGGTGTCCCAACCTACTCCTCAGAGATAATGGTACAGCAGGGCCCTGTTAGCGCCTTGCCCAGGTCAGTCTACAGGCATTCAGAGAATCTCCTCACCTGCAAGAGCCTGAGCTGCCCTGCCCTTCCTGTGCATAGATCATGGTAGACTGGGGCCCTTACCACTACAAGACAAGCAGATCTTGAGGCATTCAGAGCACCTGCTTGGATGAACTAGAGGCCTGAGTCACTACACCCTTCCTGTGCAGACATACTGATACAAGCAGGTCTTTTCTATTTCATGGCCAGGCAGATCTCCAGGAACCCATTCACCTGGTTCAGCAGCCTGAGCTGTCCCATCCTTCCAGGGCATAGATCGTGGTGCAGTGGTACCCTCCCTGTTCCACACCCAAGCATATCTCCAGGCATTTGGAGAACCTGCTTGCCTAGACCAGCAGCCTAAGCTGCCCCACGCTTCCTATGCAGAGATTCTGTCACAGTTGGGACTTCATCACTTTATGCCCAGGCAGATAGCCAAGCATTCTGAGTACACATTCTCCAGAATCAAAAGCCTGAGCTGACCCACCCTTCCTGTGTAGAGGTCATAGTGGAGCAGGAGCTTCTCCAATCTGCAGCTAGGCAGATCTCCAGGAATCTGCAGCACACACTATCCTGAAATAGGAGATTAGGCTGCTCTGCCTCCCCATGAAGAGAACTTGGGGCCAAAGAGGTTTCTCAGATCCCTGCGTAGGCACACTGCTGGGTGCTTTGTGGCTACCCGTTGGATATTCCCTTGGTACTTGTGCATGTACCTGCCATAAGAGGAACTGTAGGCATCCATGCCAATGTCCAACTCTGTCCACCTTGCCTCTTACTCCCCTGGGGCTAAGTAGGGAGCTCAGACCATTGTGCACTTTGTGGATCAGCCCATTGCCTGAGGCAATGAGAGCTTTTCCCAGTAAGTGAGGATCAGGTATATATCTAATCCTGTTGGCTGCAGCTGGATCTTACCCATAAGGGCCATCTACCTGTTTATAGATTGAATCAGAAAGTCCAATGTGAAACCTACTGACAGAAGTGCATAAGGCTAGAGAAGCCAAGTCCAAAGACTCTAGCCATTATTCTCTACAGTGAAACCCTCTAGGGAGGGAGGAGCATAGAAATGGGAAGAAATATAATAATAATAAGATTATTATTACAGGGAAAGAAACAAAAAGAAAAAAATTCTCCCATATGAAATATAACAAGAATTAGAAGTGCCTGAGTCTCCAGATGAGAAGGAATCAGCGGTATTTCAGCACCTTGAAAAATCTGAATGTAGTGGTAAACCAAATAATCACATTCTCTAGTAATGTTTCCTAATAAAAATGGAAACTCAGAAATGACAGATAAAGAATTCAAAATATGGAGAAAGAAAGGTCAATGAAATCCAGGACAAGGATGAAAATAAATATAAAGAAACTTCTAAAGCAATTCAGGAAATGAAGGAAGAGATAAACATCTTAAAAGGAAATCAATCATGCCTTCAGCATTTAAAAAATTTACTTAATGAATTTCAAAATACAATTGAAAAAGTTTTCAGTAGACTTGACTGACCTGAAGGAAGAATTTTAGAGCTTGAATATTGCTCTTTCAAACTAACGAAGTCAGACAAAAGTAAAGAGAAAAGAAAGAAGAAAGTCTTCAAAATGTGGGATTATATAAAGTGACCAAACATGAATTATTGGCATTCCTGAGACAGAGTGAGAAAAAGTAAACAACCTAAAAAATATATTTGAGAGAATAATTTAAGAAAATTATCCTAATCTTGCAAGAAATGTAGATATCCAGATAAAAGAAATCCAGAGAATACTTGCATGATACTATGTAAAACAAATATCACCAATGTCATCAGACTGTCCAAGGTCAAAGCTAAAGAAAAAAAACTTAATTGTATTCCAAACCTCAACATCACACATTGTACCCATGTCACAAAGCTGCACATGTATCCCTTGAATATAAAATTTAAGTTGATATTATTTTAAAGAATGAATTTGATTTAATTTTTTAAAAATTTGTATCTATTCATGGGGTACAATAGCAAATTTTCTACATTGGTAAATTGCTCCATTGTAAAGTCAAGGCCTCTAGTATATCCATTACAGGAGCAAGGCACATTGTAGTCACCAAGCAACCTCCCGTCATTCACACCACACCCACTCCTCCACACTTCAGAGTTCCCATCGTCCATCATTTCACACTCTGCTTCCATGTGTACAAGTTATTTGGCTTTCACTTATGAGTGAGACCATGCAGTATTTGATTTTCTGTGTCCAAGTTGTTTCACTTAAGACCATGGCCTCCAGTTCAGCCAGGATTTGCAAATCAGTCAATGATTTGATTCTTTTTATAGCTAAATAGACTTATGGCTAAACTCTTCCTATGGCTATAAACATGTATATATACCACATTTTCTAAATCCAATCCTCCACTGATGGTCAGTTAGGTTGATTCCAT
Organism: Theropithecus gelada; assembly: GCF_003255815.1. Taxonomy (NCBI): domain Eukaryota; kingdom Metazoa; phylum Chordata; class Mammalia; order Primates; family Cercopithecidae; genus Theropithecus; species Theropithecus gelada. The sequence goes on from NC_037672.1 coordinate 32,336,485, forward strand.
GTTTTTGCTATTGTGAATAATGCTACAATAAACATGTTGAGGACCTTGATATAATGATTTATTTTTGTTTAGGTAGATACTCATTACTAGGATTGCTGGATCATACAGTAGTTCTATTTTTACTTGTTTGCAAAATCTTCATACTTTATTCCATGAAGTTTCACTCATTTACCTTCCCTTCCACAGTGTATAAGTGTTACTTTTCATCCATATCCTCTCCAACTTTTATTTTTTGCCTTTTAAATAATAGCCATTTGATTGGGGATGATGCTATCTCATTGTGGTTTTAATTTGCATTTCTCTGATGATTAGTCAACATTTTTTAAAATATACTTGTCAGTCAGTTGTTTGTCTTCTTTTGAAAAATGTCCATTTATGTTAACCCACTTTTTAATAAAATGATCTGGGTTTTTTTGTTGAGTTGTTTGTTTTTTTAATGTAAATTCTGGATATTAGTCCCCTTTCAGATGCACAGTTTGGAAATACTTTCTCTCATTTCACAGGTTGACTATTCACTCTGGTGATTATTATTATTATTTTTTTTTTTGTGGGAGGAAGCTTTTTAGTTTAAGTTCTATTTATCTATTTTTGTTTCATGTGCTTTTGAGGTCTTAGCCATAAATTCTTTGCCAAGACCAATATCTAAAACAGGTTTCCTAGGTTACCTTCTAGTATTTTTTATAATTTTAGGTCTTACATTCAAGTCTTTAATCTCTCTTGAGTTGTTTTTGTATATGATGAGAGATACATGTTGAGTTTCATTCCTCTGAATATGGCAATCCAATGTTCCCAGAACCATTTATTGAAAAGTGTATCTTTCCTTAATGTATGTTCTCCACACTTTCATCAAAGATCAGTAGGCTGAAAGTATGTGGTCTTATTTCTGGTTTCTCTATTCTTCTGCATTAATCCATGTGTCTACTTTTTTACCTTATTTTTGATGGATTTATTTTTAAATGGCTAAAAATATAAAACAAATTCTTTGGAGTCTATGGCAATTACTTTTTCCCATGTCCACTTGAGAGATATGCCATAGAGCTAAAGAGAAAAACTGAGCCATTTCTTAGATTGAGTAAAAGATCATTAATTGTTGACATATGTCTAAATTATTTCAGTATATTTAGAAGGCAAAGAAGAAAGGGAGAAGGAAAGAAAAGAAAAAGAGAATGAGGCAAACAAAAAAGGGGGATTCATCTTTAAAATTTCCATCCAGATAAATTATATTACCCTTCAGAATACAGGGCAACTAAAGATTGAGGTGCTCAGGATTCACGGATCTTAAAAGTTCACAGCAAGCATCAGATGTCACTAGACAACTGGCAGTTCGATGCTCACACCCCTGAATCTAGAAGAGATTCCACAGGATCCCGGGCCAATGCCAGGGATCTTTAGGTCAGCAGTCATGTCAAGATGCTCTGATTCTCCACAAACCCAGCTTCTTTCCCAAACTGCAGGGAGGTCGGTCTGCATTGACTTCTCTAGTATTTTGTTGTACCCCTGGCTCACAGTGTCTCCTGGACTAAGATGTTCTAAACGAAGTCCCATGAGGCACATATTGCAGTGCTCTCTGACTCTCACCCCTGAAATAGAGCTGGTGTGGAGCTGAGAATATGGGAAGGAGACAGCACACCCAGCACCCCCCAGGGCAGTCTTCAATATGCTCCTTAACCTGTGAGATGGTATGCAAAGCACCGGGAAATGTACTGCTCCTCCCATTTCTCTACAGAGGAAAAAGAGAGGAGAGAGGGAAGGGAATGGCTGGGGTGTGTAATCAGATTTTGAGCAGAAAAAGACTGTGCCACTTAAAAAAAATTCACCACCAAATTCTAAAACGAAAGAATTTCCAGTTAAGAAGTATCTACTGAGACCACTGGGCATGGGGTGGGTTGGGGTGTGGTGGGCAGTAGGGTTAGGTTGGAGGTGGGAAGGGAACAGATGAAGCTCCTCCTACTGGCTGTTTTCTCCCATCCCTGGAGAGATCCATCTTTAAGCAAACATGGATGTATAATAATGCTTAAGAATCTAGATTCATTTCTTTCACAAAATGAGGAGAATACCTATTCTAAAATAATAACTTTATTCTGGAGAAAACAAACACCACCAAAAAAATTCTAAAAGATTTTGAGAGGGGAAAATATAGACACACAACTGCATTCATTCTGATCTTCCACACAAAGATCAGGTGAAGAAATCTATGCAGCTATACATGTGTCTATTTTTATAAGAGTATCATGCTGTTTTGGATACTATAGCCTTGTAGTATAATTTGAAGTGAGACAACGTGATGTCTCCAGCTTTCTTCTTTTTGCTTAGGATTTCTTTGGCCATTCAGGCTTATTTTTGGTTTTATATGGACTTGGAAATTATTTTTTCTAAGATGTGAAAAATGAAGTTGGTATTTTGATAGGGATTACATTAAACTTATAAATAGCTTTGGGCCATATTTTCATTTTCATTTCATTTTAATGATATTAATTATTCTGATCTATAGGCATAGGAACTTTTTCCATTTGTTCTTGTCATCTGCAATTTCTTTCATGAGTATTGTTTAGTTTTCCTTGTAGATATTTGTCATTTCCTAGGCTAAGTATCTTTCTAAGTATTTCATATTTTTTGTATCTATTGTAAATTGGATTACCTTCTTTATTTGGTCTTTGGTTAAATAATTCTTGGTGTAGAGAAATGCTACTGATTTCTGTACATTAGTTTTGTATCTATCCTGAAACTTTACAACATGTATTTATCAAATCTGAAGGTTTGTTGGTAGAGTTTTAGAGCTTTCTACATATAATGTCATATCATCTATGAACGAAATAATTTGACAACCTTTTTTTTTTCAATTTGAATTCCTTTTATTTTCCTCTCTTGCCTATTTGCTGCAGCAAGGACTTACAGTATTATGTTAAAGAGTAGTGAAAGTAGACATCCTGGTTTCATTCCAGCTTTTAGAGGAAATGTTTTCAAGCATTCTCAATTAAGTATGATGTTGGTTGTGGATTTCTGTATATAGCCTTTATTATGTTGAGGTATGTTCCTTCAGTGGCTAGTTTGTTGAGAATTCTTTATCATGAAGAGGTGCTGAATTTTATTGAATACTTTTTCTGTATCTATTGAGATAATCATATGGATTTTATCCTCAATTTTGATTGTCATGTATCACAGTTATTGATTTGTGTATGTTGAACCACCCTTGCATCTCTTGGATAGATCCCACTTGATCATAGTGTGTTATTTTGTTCATGGACTGTTGGGTTTGATTTGCCAGTATTTTGTTTAGTATTTTTTTCATCTATGTTAAATTGGGATACTGGCCTGTAGTTTTCTTTTTTGTTGTTTCCATGTCAGGTTTTGGTATCAGGGTGATAGTCTCCTAGTAGAAAGACTAGAGAGAGTTCCTTCGTCCTTATTTTTTTATTTATTTATTTTTTGGAAGAGTTTCAGAAGAGTTGGTGTTAACTCTTCTTTATATTTTGGTAGAAACTGGATGTGAATCCATCTAGTCCTGAGACTTTTTTTCCTTGGGAGATATTATTATTGATTCAATTATACTTCTCATTATTGGTCTGTTCAGGAGTTCGATTTCTTCCTGATTTAATCTCAGGAGGATTTATTTTTCTAGAAATGTATTCATTTCCTCTAAGTTTTCTAGTTGTGAGCACATAGTTCATAACAGTTCCTGATTTTTTTTTTTTTTTTTTTTTTTTCTGTGGTATCAGTTGTAATACCACTTTTTCATTTCTGATTTTGCTTATTTGGATATTCTGTCTTCTTTTCTTGGTCAGTCTAGCTAGTAGTCTATCAATTTTGTTTATCTTTTCAAAGAACCAGTGCTTAGTTTCATTTATTCTTTGTATTTCTTTTTTGGGGGGAAGGGGGACTCTATTGCATTTTGTTCTATTCTGATATTTGTTACTTCTTTTCTTCTGCTAACTTTGGGTTTGGTTTGTTGTTCTTCTAGTTTCTTGAAGTGTGATGCTAGGTTGTTAATTTATGATCTTTTTTTTTTAATGTCAGTATTAAACGCTATAAACTTCTCTGTTAACCTTGCTTTTGCTCTATGTAGGGTTTATTCTGCTGTGTTTTCATTATTCTGCACTTCAAAAAATTTTTAAATTTCCATTTTAATTGTTTTTATTCACCCAGTGATCATTCAGGAACATGGCGTTCAATTTTCACGTATTTGTGTTTTTCTTGAATCTCCTCTTGCTATTGAATTCTAGTTTTATTCCACTGTGGTCTGAGAAGACACTTGACATTATTTTAATTTTGTAAAATGTATTAAGACTTGTTTTGTGGTTAACGTGTGGTCTACTTTGGAGAATGTTCTATGTGCTAATGAAAAGAATGTATAGTATCTAGTTGTAGAAAATAATGTTCTTTAAATTTCTAAGTCCATTTAGTCTGAAGTTCAATTTTTGTTAAATGTTTCTTTACTGATTTTGTTTCTCAATGATCTGCCTAGTCCTGTGAGTAGTGAGTTGAAGTCCACCACTAGTATTGTATTGCAGCCTAGCTATTTCTTTAGGGTTAGTATGGTTTGTTTTGTAAATTTGGGTGCTCTGATGTTGGCTGCAAATATATGTTTAGGATAGTTATACCTCCTTGATGAATTGATCCCTTCATCATTATATAATTATCTTAGTCTTCTTTTTTGCTATTATTAGTATACAGTCTGTTTTATGTGATATAAATATAGACATTTCTTCCCATTTATCATTTCCATTTGCATGGAATATCTTTTTCCACCCTTTTACTTTCCCTCTAAATGTGTCTTTATGGTTAAGGTGATTTTCTGTTAAGCAGCATTATAGTGGGATCATGTTTTTTAAATTTATCCTTTCAATTGTATATTTTTAGTGGAACATTTAATCCAATTACATTCAAGTCTAATATTGATAAGTGTGGGTTTGTTCCTTTTATAATGTTCACGTTTTCAGTAGTTTTGCAAATTTTTGTTTCTTTTTTCTGTCATTTGACTTTGTGGTGTAATGAAATTATGTTGTGCTGTCATTTGATTCCCTTCGACTTCTCTTTTGCGTGACTGTATTATAAGACCTGTGAGTTTTATATTTTTGTGTGTTTTTTATGGGGAATATCAACCTTTTGTTTTTATCTTAAGGCTCCTTTGAGCATTTCTTGTTGTACCAGTCTAGTTATGACAAGTTCCCTCTGCATTTGCTTGTCTTGGAAAGACTTTATTTCTTCTTCATTTATGAAGGTTATTCTGGCAGGACATAAAATTCCTGGCTAACAGAATTTTTTGTTTTAGCACTTTGAAAATGCCATCTCTTTTGGATAGTAAGGTTGCTGCCAAAATATCTGCTGTTAGTCTGATGGGATATTATTTATAGATGTATAGATACTTTTCTCTTGCAAATTTTAAAATTATTTTTTTTTTCACTTTGACTTTAGACATTCTTAATATAATATGCTATGGTGAAGTCCTTTTTACAATACATTTCCTGGTAATTGCTGGGCCTCCTATACCTAAATGCTTAACTCTCTTGCAAGACGTGGGAAGTTTTCATTGATTATTATCCTAAATAAGATTTCTGAACTTGTTGATATTTCTTCCACCTCAAGAATACTCATAATTTATAAGTTCAGTCACTTTATGTACTTCTAGACATCTTTGTTCATTCTTTATTTCATTTTTCTTATATTTGTTTGATTGGATTAATTAAAAGACCTGTCTTAAGATTCTGAGATATTTTTACTTCTGCTTGGTCTAGATTATTATTAAAGCTTTAGAACACATTTTGTATTTTATTCATTAAATTTTGAGTTTCAGGATTTCTGCATAGTTCTTGTTTTTAAAGATATCTTTGATATATTTCTCATTTATATATTTAACAGATTTTCTTATTTTTTTTTATATTGGTTTTCAGATTTTCCGTGCATCTCTTTGAACTTCTTTAAAAATCAATATTTCAAATTCTTTATATGGCATTTAGAGGAATGTTTTGTTGTTAGGATTTTTTGCTGGGGAATTCTTGTAGTCTTTTGGTAGTGTCATATTTTCCTGCTTTTTTATAATTCCTATGTCCTTCTGTTCCTACCTGTGTATCTTGTGTAGCAGTTTCTTATTTTTATTTTTTGAAAATGCTTTTGTAGAGGACAATATTTTCCTTACAAGACTTCTATTTTGTTGTTTTAGTAAGATAGTTTGGCTTTGATTTTTGTTGCCTTCAGACTTGTGACTTTTATATGACCTCTTCAGCACTACCCAGGTTCAGGGGTATGTGTGATTTCCTCGGTGGCTTAAGGTATAGTTATTAGTTTAGGTTGTGGTTAAATTTTGCTGAGAACTTGGGCACCATCCGAGATGGTTTTCAGAACACAGTGGTGACAGCAGTGGCCTGAGTGTGCCTGTTGTTAGGCCCCAGAGGAGCTTATGCTGATTTCCATATGAGTGGATCCAAGAGGGCTGGTTCTTAGGCCTCCGGGTGGCTTACTTGGAAGTTACTAGTAAAAGTGGTGAGTCATATATGTAGATGGGTTCCCTGAAGAGAGCTGAAGCAGTAACGGTGGTGGAGCAACACACCGAAGGTGTACGTGTTGCTGCTGCTGGTAGCTGTGATGAGCTGGGTCAGCTAGTCCTCAGTCCTACAACCTCCTGTACAAGAGAGGTGAGTATTATACAAAGTATGCTTAGAAGAGCTTGTCCCTCCCTTGCTCATCCCCAATCTGGGTGGTGACTTCAGCTTGCATCACCTCAAACTTGGCACAAGGATGAGGCACAGCTCAGCATTAAATTCCCAAAATGATGCCAGCTGCAGGCCTGTGACCAAGGTTGTTAGGACCCCCTCAGACTAGCAGCATGAGCAAGAAGCTGTGGATAGTATGGTCCACTTGAGTTTTGTTCTCATGGCAGCCCATAACAGCGGGGTGGGTATTGTCCCAGATACAAATCAGACAGCCTTCTTCCCTTGTCCCTCCTCAACTAGGCAGCAGCTGCAGCTGCATCAGCCAGAACTCAGACTGGAGGCAGGAGGCAACCCAGCATTAAACTCTCAAAATGGTGCCTTGGGCCTGGGAACAGAGAGGTCAGGGATCCTCTCAGGCTAGCAGCCTGGGGAAAAAGCTGTGGGAAGTGTGGTCCTCTCATGACTCAGTCTCAACTGCAGCCTGCAGTAGGGCAAAAGGAACCCTCCCAGGGTTTCATGAGTGTGCCTGATCTTTTCTCTCCCTGCTTGGAGCAATGCAGCAGCAGCAGTCATGTCTGTAGATCCCCAGTAGCTAGGCTTTCAAAACAACACCCAGTTGAAGCTCTGGGATTGGATGTCTCTGGGATTCATGTGGGTTTCCTTACTGGAGCAATGTCTCCGTGCAACTTCATATGTCAGGCCAGAGGCCCTAGTGGTTTGAGAATATCTCCCATAGCTGATCGTAAAAGTCCATCTTGAACTGTGGAACCATGAGGGTTTCTCTCTTAATGTCCCACATGCAGGAGCCTTTCGCAGGTCTCAGTCAGTCTCTTGCCAAGTAAGCTGCTGCCTCAAACATTCTCCTTACTTCTGGTGCATCCTGTTGTTTCTCTTGTGAATCCTAGCAGATCTGTTTGAAATGTGAGTATCTACTTACTATTCTGGTTCCTCTTAGTGGAGGACCATATTCTACCTGTATCTAGTCAGCCATCTATCGTGTGTTTGAATATTTTCTTTCTTTCTTTTTTTTTTTTTTGCGGAGTCTCACTCTGTCGCCCAGGCTGGAGTGCAGTGGCGCGATCTCCGCTTACTGCAAGCTCCGCTTCCCGGGTTCATGCCATTCTCCTGCCTCAGCCTCCAGAGTAGCTGGGACTACAGGTGCCCACTACCATGCCCAGCTAATTTTTTTTGTATTTTTAGTAGAGGCAGGGTTTCACCGTGTCAGCCTGGATGGTCTCAATCTTCCGACCTCGTGATCCGCCCGTCTCGGCCTCCCAAAGTGTTGGGATTACAGGCGTGAGCCACCGCGCCGGGACGAATATTTGCTCTTTAACAATTGCTGTGTAGCACAGAGGTGAGTAATTGAGGATTTCAGTCTTTATTCTTATGAGACAGAGAGAGAGAGCAAGTGAGCGAGAGACAGAGAGAGAAAGGAAAGCACAGATGATAAGGTGATATTTGGTGACCGATTGACTTGTATGTTTTCAGATGTGGTCATCAGTGTGTTGAATAGGAATCCTTATTATAAGCGGTCATTGTTCAAGTGAAGGAAAGAAAAATAAAAAGTCATGCGATGAAACTCTTCGACTGTTCAAAACCTAGAAAATCTTGGAAGTAACAGCTTCCATTCCAAAACAAAAGGTTATTTTCAGTAAATCACACATTGTGATGATTTTGATCCCACATAATCCTTACAGGAACATTTAAGCATACTAATCATGGCAATGTTTATCGTCTACTGAGAAATCTAGTAGTAAAAGTAAGGGGCATGATCTAATAAAAAAGTTTGGAGTGTCTAAGAAGAGCACTTAATAATCTTCATATTTTAGAGTTGAAAGTAACCATGTTGTCAATGCTTCCTTTATATAATTTATGTCACACAGTCAGAACATCTGGAATTATATATATAGAATAATTACAGATAAGAAAGTATCAGAAACCTTTGCTGTAGAATAATATGGTGCTAAGTATTGACATTACAACATTTACTATAAAAAGAATTATATTTTGAACTTAAGAAGTTTTGAAATTTATATTACAATTAATAAATTAAATTTTGTTTAACATTAAAATTAAAGAATACTAATATTTCTATGAAAAATTGTATGGAATAATATATAAGGAGCTGTATATGGTATAATTAAACTTTATTTAGAATTTTATACTTTATATTTTTATATATTTATTCCTACTTTGTTGTACTCTGGGCTTTCATTTTGAAGATTAATGTTTATGACTTTAGAGTTAGTTGCATTTTATGAATTGGTTCATATTTTTAATCATAGTAAAAATTCCTGGTTTCTGAGCCTTGAAGGCTTGTTCCAGTTTATAGAACAAAGCCGTTTTCATGCCTCTAGAACATTGTATTACTTTACATTTTTATGCAATGTTAAGAAATTTACCCAAAACTTTTAGAAAATAATTTCAAAGTGTTTACCACATACATATTTCTCATATGACATAACTAGCCAAATGCAAGTTTGGTCTGGATTCTGATAAATTACAGAATTACTATTGAACATATTACAAATAAAATTTGCTTTGCATGGACTACTAGAGCAAGAAAGATATAAATAATTAAACATATCTTTCATGTAAGAAAATAATCTAATATTTGTGCATATTCTTCACCAAATTATAACTATTAAATTTTGTCTAAATTTTGAAATCAATGTATAAACAATTCTCTGTTTAGCTTGTTTCACTAACATTACCTAATTTCCTAATTACATTATTTCTAAATTTACATATAATAAATTTAATGATTAGAAAAATCTCAACATATAGACCAAAGAATAGTTAAAATATTTGTTGCTGTTAGGCTTTTAATATGCCTCCAGTTATCTAATTGCTCTACAAGTTATGATAAAAGAATAGCTTTTATGCATAAAACTATCTTTTTTTTTACTAATGAGAATAATTTGAAAATTCATAGATATTTTAGCCTTGGTTTGCTAAGAAAAAAACAAAAGTCTGCTACATAACTCACACAACAATGCTTTAATCAAAGTTGTAATCCCCAGGCAGCAAGTGAGGGAAATTGGATGTGATGCAGAGAAAAAGTGCATGCAAATATAAGGTGATATATTACTTCAAATGAAAAGATAACTAGTTTTTGATCAGACAGGGAATTCTGAAACAGGCCATGTGGAAGCACTGGGCCATGGAATAGTCCATCAGAGGGAGGAACGAACATAATTTTTTTTCTGCAAATTTTTTCCTTTTCCTGTTTCTCATTGGCCAATGTTTATCTCATGAAGTGTTAACTTCCCCATATTTCTAGTATATATCAGCTAGTCCTTCTGACAGAAGCCTAAGAATCCAGGATTTTCTGATGCTATTTTTTTTTGCATTTAGAAATGGTACAAGCCAGCACCCTAATGAGACATGCTGAGTAGAAACTGAGCATTGACTATGTTGTGGTTTCCATCATGGTGGACCCCACAGAAGTCGCGCAAGGGGCTTAGCACCCACGGTAAAGCAGCCAAGATAATCAAACGTGCTACAAAATGAAGAGGTAATCACAGGCGGCCAAAAGCCTGAGAGGTAAATGAGGTTTAACTGAATATGGTAATATATCAAATAAAAGGTATAAAATTTTGTCTGGCTCTTGACAATAACGGATGAGTTACTTTTTAAAAATGTATACTATTTTGCACATGTACACCTAATTCATAAATGCAGTGGATCTCTGAATCCACCAAAGACTTTTCTAAACAGCATTGTTTAATTAAATTTGCACTTATATTATGAGAACAGTTTAAAACTATTCATGTTTATTCATTTGAACCTGCAACTACTTCATAACTGTACAAATAATTCCCCAAACTATTTAAATAATCAGACTTTACTCATAACCCTAAAAATATAGAATTACAGCTAAAAGAAGTAAAGTAGTATACACAAATCTGTATTAATCAAATATTTTCTGCTTTTGATCCAGGTTTCACTAAAGAATTTTATATAAATGCCAAATACAATAACAAAAACACGATTAAAGATTAAATACTAAGGAATATACTTTATAAAATGAATAATAACAATATGCAAAATCAATAAATTACTACCAAATTACTCAAAAGGAAACTAAAAAATCAACTATATTCTTGGATTGTTTGACAAACTCAAAATAATAAAGATGCCAATTTTTAGGAAAGAGAATTTAAGATAATTTATAAGTTTAACATGATTCAACAATCCCAAGATTTTATTAATAATCCTGATATATGTTAATAGACATATAAGATATAAAAAAATAAAACACAAATAGCCAGAAACTATGCTGTTGCACAGTAAATAACCACTAATCTCTGTGGCTTCCAATAATCATCAATTTTTTACTCGTGGGTTTGTAGGTTGGTTGTAGCTCGGTTTCTCTTGACTGGCCTTATCCGCTAGGGTGTGCTCTGATCAGCATCAGATCCGGGAGACTTCACCCTAGCTCTGAGCTGAAGAAGCCATGGCTATGTGTTTGTCATTACAAACAGGCATCAGAACCTCAACAGGGGCCTCTTAAAACTTAGAATCAGGGTCAGGCAAGGTGGCTTACACCTGTAATTCCAGCACTTTGGGAGGCTGAGGCAAGTTGGATCACCTGAGGTCAGGAGTTCAAGACTAGCCTGGCCAACATGGTGAAACCCCATCTCTACTAAAAATACAAAAAAAAAAATTAGCCAAGCGTGGTGGCAGGCACCTGTAATTCCAGCTACTTGGGAGGGAGGCTGAGGCAGGAGGATCGCTTGAACCTGGGAAGAGGAGGTTGCAGTGAGACCAGATCATGCCATTGAATTCCAGTCTGGAAGAAGAGCAAAACTCCGTCTCAAAAAACAAAACAAAACCTTGGAATCAGAACTTTCTTTCTCTCACCTTCTGTATATTAGATTGATTAAACGAAGTCACACAGCCATGCTTAGTGACAAAAATTTTACCCCACTCGCAGTGAATAACAACAAAGGAAGATAGGAAATTATGAACTCTGAGCAAATAATACATCCTGCTGTACATAAATTCTTCATGACTTGTGTTTTTACACTTTTTTTTTTTTTTTTTAACGGAGTCTTGCTCTGTCGCCCAGGCTGGAGTGAATTGCATTCACTTCAGCTCGATGTTTTCCTCTTGTTTATTTGTATTGCTTTGCTTTTGACAGTTAGGGAAACTTTATATAACAGAGGTTTCAAAAGGATATGATAATTAAATATTAAATACAAAGAAAATAAAAATATAACAAAATATATTAGCTAATATTTGCTAGAGGATAACCAGATATTAGAGAAAAGCCTATAATTCAAGATGGCAAGAATAGGGGGAAAAATAACTAAAAATAAAGATATTCATTACCTGGAAATAATTCCAAATGAATTTGGATTGAAGAATATTAAATGTGCTAAGTTTGTAGAAGGTTGATGCTACTGTATCATAATATAAATCAAAATAAACCTAGTATTCCGACTGAATTTGAGGAAACTCTGAGTGCAGAAAATTTTTAATTGTGCACCTATGCCATTCTTTATGACTAGCTAACTCTAAGAATTTTCATTTTCCTCTCTTCATTGCTGCAAATCCTTATTTAGAGGATGTACATTGTTTCTCCTCTTTCTCAGTTAAGAAACCAGACACTATTCCTTAATGCATTCAGTGTAGGCATTGGTGCTAAAGAGTCTGTCCAAAAATGTTAACGAAAGTGCAGCCCTCAGATGTAATAAGTATGAAAGACTATACTCCTACCATTTTTGTTATGTTTTGCTTTGTTCCTTGGTGATGAATGGGGGTCAAAATTAGGAAGAATGTAGAATACTGGAGCTCATATAATTTTTGGCAAATATCTCTAGTGTAATAAAATCTGCATTGGAATTTTATTAATTTCCAAAGAGTAGTAGATACTATATGGCTAATAAATTTTCCCAGTGACTGGGAGTAGTCCCATCTGTTTTCTTTTACAGAGTTACTCCAGGACAATAAGAGGACGTGCTTACTTGGGTACTTGGAGAATGAACATGAATTGTCTTACCCAAGGCAATATTTGCATTATGCAAAAATAAAAAGTATCTGCATGAATACGAATATGACTATAAATATTCCTGATATTACAAATTATATTTATTTGCAATCTAAAAGAAGCCACACCAATTTTCCTTTTCCTCTAGTATTACATAAAACTGTCTGATTATTTCTATTTCTTCCTTTAAAATATTTCAATGATTACTTATTTATTTGAAAAAGATGAATTAGCTTTACCTAGATCTAATTAGCCAAGATGAGGTCACACTGGAGTAGGGCAGACTCATAATCCAGACTGGTGTCCTTATAAAACAGAGAAATTGGAGCATATACACGCACACAAGAGAAATACCATGTGAAAATGAAGGAAGAAATTAGGATAATGAATGAAGCACATGACAAAGAACACCAAAGAAGGAGAGCAAGTAACGAGATGAAGGTAGAAGAGAAGCATGGGACAGATTTCTTCCTCACAGCCCCCAGAAGGAACTAACCCTACCAATACCTTTATCTTGACTTCTGACTTGCTGATCATGAGACAATAATTTCATGTTGTGTAAGCCATCCAGTTTGTGGTATTTTTTTAGGGAAGCCCTAGCAAGCTGACGGTTTTATTGTCCTCTACATATTAAAACTATCTCTTTTGTGTCTCATTGATCTTTGTACAAATCCTTCCTCCAACTCCAACCAATTTCTCGAATCAGACATGAGGTCAATGGAAGGGATAAATAAGTAAAATAATCAGCAAATAAATAATACCAGGGTGAAAAAAATCTCAATTGATTACTGTGCCTTGAGTTTGTAAGACAGGTGAAAGAAATTATTGGAGATAGTACAAAAAATATAAAAAGAGAAAAATGAGTTGGGAACCATTCCACTGAATACCTACATAAACATTTACATTTCTGTACCCTCTTTCAATACCATAAACACTCATTTTTATTTCAATTTTGTGTACCTGAACCCTCTCTCTTCACAGTGGCGTCAGCATGACCTTTTGGCATGAATATGTTTTTGAAAATAATTTCTTTCTGAGTTATCACCACCATTTCAATTATGTATGCCCAATTTCCTATGTAAACTTCTGTGACACACGCCCTGACACTTCTATCTCCTCACACCGATGAGTTCTCTCTGTTGTCCTCCTTCAGTGTATATGAATTTTCATTTGCTAAGAGACTTGAACTGTAGGATAATACCCTCTGCATACTTCACTAATTGTGTTTCTAATTTTAGGAAGAACTAAAGATTTTATTCTGATTTTACTTTATTTTCAAGAAGAAGTGGAAAGGAGTCAAGAAGAAAATGTTATTATGAAAAAAGATATTGCACATACTAGATTAAGGAGATTCTAAGGAGAAGTAAAGAGGCATTTAATAAAACTATTCTGTGCTGGATTTTTCTTAAGCCATACTTGATGATCTTTTAGATTGCTGCTGTTTGTAGGAAAGTGTAAAAAATTATTTGCAGGGGAAGCCTCCCAGTTATCAAACAGTAGTAAAAATAAATTAGGCTGCACTTATGTAAATCATCAAACTAGCTGATTGCTTGGGACTATCTCAAGACCAGAGACATGAAACGCTCATGCCTTACAAATCCCACTTCACCCAGTAAGGTAACACATACGGATTTTATGTCAGAATCTTTGAATCATAACAAACATTTTTGCCTGGAAATTTGGCAAACATGTATTTGGAATCTTTAGCAATTCTAGAAAACTGATAGAATGTGTGGGCTGTTGGGATCATAGTCCATTTTCATTTATTTCTCATCAAAGGGATATTGCTAACAGATGGCATCTGGATCTAAAACTTTAGTATGGGTTCATTGCATTGCTCTACTGCCTCTGATAGATCCTACGTCACTCATTTTATAATTTCTGATGCATGAAGTCTGTGCCAACAAGTGGCAGTATCACTTTCCTTTCATTTTTATCACGAATTTCTAAATCAGGAGGTATATTTATGATAATAACGTTTACTTTAATTAAGCATACTGAATTTTTTGAATAGTCATCCATTGTTGTGAATTTGTATTTTGAGTACACAAAAACTATTACAGCTGCATTTTATGAAATGCCTTCCTCATAGTTATTATAACATTAGAAACCTGAGAATTATATCTTTTATAGAAAACTATTTTCTAAGTTAACTGAAAGGCCACAAGGAAAAGTTAAGTAAAAATCATTAAATATATTTTCGTCTATATCATTATCATGTCTCAAGTATAGCACAGAAACTACTGAGTTCACTATTATTTTTATTATATTCTACACCAACACATGGTTTTACTTTATTTTTCTCTTTAAATCAACACCTAAGTGTATGTGCTTAGTCAAAAGTGCTTCTAAAATGTTGCTAGAGAATAGATGCAGCTCTAACATATTGGACAGGAATCTATAAATTAACACCAATATAAAATTAAAATAGTATAAAACAGCAAGACTGTACTTGGAAAATTACTCAATGCACAGAAAATAGTTCTTTTAAAAAATAGTACAGTCTATTGTTTCTCTACAATGTTACAATATATGAATAGCATCTATAGAAAGAAATAAGTTTCCAAGCCATGCTATGCTAAATGCATATCCTTTTCCTTAAAGAAATAAATAAGTTTAACATACAAAATAGGCTTCTGAGAGTAAATAAAATGAAACAAAAATAAACCTTCCCACACAAATAAGATATACTTGTCATGGAGGATAGCCTAGTTATAGCAATTGCAGTGCAAGACTTACAGAGCTACCCAACCAAACGCTTACTTGGCACCCATTTCCTAGTGGAGCAGGCTTACCAAGTTGTAAACAGGCACCATGCCATTCTAACAGATGGTTGAGTATTCACAACCAAAAGACCATGAATGAACATCAGATGTGTTTACTGAGGGCAGGAGTCCCAAGAGCGAACGCCCAAACAGCTGTATGTCCTTAGGTTATGAACCTAGAGTTGAAGATATCTGCCACTCCTAATTCGTGTCTTGGTGAGATTAAGTTCTCTCAAACCCTGAAGTTGCCTTCCTCCTTTCATAACAAATATTCTTTATACACTGAACTGTATGTATATGTGCTTAATTGTGTTCAGAGTACTGTAGTGTTTTACTTATAAATATGTTCATTTCAGTTAACATCTTGCATGTATGCCCAAAGGAAATAACAGATATGCACTCAAAATTGATATTGGTTGATATGTGTTAGCATCATTGTCAAAATCATTATTTACAGTCAAAAACCTGTCTCTGACCATAAGAGATGTCTATTGTAAGGTAGCCTGGAGGATATAAAATCCTCCACAATCTCTTCACTGACACAATAGAAAATTGCTCTGTCCTCATCTGGATTTAGGAGCTTTTAGGAGATGCAACTTTTAGGAGATGCGACAGGAGCTGAGAACGGTAATCATGATGCTATTTCTTAAAACTTGTATGTAGTAAAGTTCATGTATTACAGTTGCCACAGATTCTTCAGAAAATTCCACTGAAGAAAAACACAATAGCTAACACCTAACTTGTTTTTTCTAATGGACAATTGCACTGCAATAGCCCCCATGGGACAATTTCAAAAATCATAATAAGCCTTTTAAATAATTTTCAAGATATATTATTAAATAATTTATAATTGAATACATTATTATAAGGAAACTCAAGAAAGCTGTCAAGAGACAAGAATATCAAACACATTATTATTATCCTATAGCAATTAAAATACATCTAAAAAGTAGTTATGTTATACAATATTTTATAAATAATAGGTGACAGCTTTATTAAAGTTTGAATATTTAAAAAAATTATTAAATTATTTTGCAAAGAGACTCTGAAGCCAGAATTTACATCAGGCTTCCACGGTGATATATGAGAATGCATTAAAAGCATTCTTAACAAAAACAAGATGAAGACAAGGATGTTTACAGTAAATTACATGTTATATTTATATTGTTCTATCTTTGCACATTATAATTAACCATAACATCACATGAAATAATATTTTTGAAACATATATGTAACTATTTACATATATGTAAATAGTTAAGTTATTTATGACTCAGGAAAATCATCTAATACTTGCAAACAAGGAGTTGAATATCGCATGATCCATGTAGATATTTCTCTATATAAGTAATTTATATCATATATTAAGATAACAGCTAATTAAAAAATATAGAAGAACAAACGCTTTTTAACATCAAAAGTAACTAAACCATTATAATTGGAAATATGTTTACCTAAGCATACTGACAGATGAAAAGTTGACTATTCAACGAACAAAGATGGAAGAGGATGAACTTTATGATATCTATTCTTTCGAACATGATCTGTATATATAACAAATTTTCAATTAAAATATAATTTTTAAATCTCTCTGAAAAATAAAAATATGAAGTTAGCTAGAAAAAATATGAAAACAAAGAATAATAAAAAGCTACCAGATATTTTAAAACATTGTGAAGTCACATAATTAAAAATGTATAATGACCTAGGAATTGGCTTGTCAATCAATGAGGAGGGTGTAACAAAAATAAATAAAGTCATGTGTGTGAGATTTTGGCTGATGGTAAAGAAGACATCTCAAGGTAGTGAGGAAAATATTTCATCTTTATTTAATAACATTTATAATTGCCTATTTAGTAATAAAAAATAGAATAGAAAAAATAGGAAACCAATTTTACTTCCTTAACAATTACACCTATAGACAAATACCAGAAGGATTAACTATTTAAATGTAAAACGTGGCAGTTTAAAACATTACAAGGAAAAATGTGTTTCTAACTCGGGAATAGGAAAGGCACTTTTACAAATGGCATAGAAACCACCAGGAGCCATAAATGAAATGGAAGCAAATAAAACTTTAAAACCCTTTTATTGGTTAGGTTAATACTAGCTTCTGTAAATAACAATCATAAAGTATTCAGTGGCTTCACAAAGTAAAAGTTTCTTGCTAGCATGGTGGGTAGCCTACCATGCTGTGATTCAGAGCTCCAACCTCCTTCCTTTTCTCTTGGGATTAGAGACTTTTCTGGGTCGTCATAGCCCTTGGCATTCAGCTGGCCGTTGAGGGAGCGGAAAGTGATAAAGGACCACCGGCTTCTTAAATACGCAGACCTGAAAAGGACCCGCATTCATTCTACTCACACTACATGGTTTGAACTCATTATCCTCACCTCCCTGACTTTGATTCAAAGGAATGATAAGAACATAATTTCTGCCTGTTCACCTGTTGCTCTTCAACAACTCTGCACAGTGGAAGGTGTAGCACATGTAATTAGAGGAAATGTAGTCATACTTTTTCCAAAAGAAAAAAAATCTACACACATAAAAAATGTCACAAAAAAGAAATCAAACATTGAAAATCCAACTACTATACATGATACATTGATAAAAAAGAAGAGATTCCTTAGGAAAGTAAAGAAAGTACTAAAATAAGGCAATAAAAAGGAGATTAAAATTGGTCAATAAATACATGAAAATATAGTTAAGTACATTTTAATTTAAAAAGTAAATTGATCTCTTTTTAAAATTTACTTTAATTTAAAAAGTAAATCTCCTTGATGATTTTTTTTTCATTGATCAAATTGGTAAAGCATACAAAAATTATTTATCAAAATTGGAGAATAGTTTTTATTACTCTTCAGGAGATGATAAAAAAAATAAATTCTCTCTCTCACACACACACCCACAAGACACGCGCGCACACACACGCACACACACACAGAGAGAGAGAAAGAGAGAGCCGGGGGGAGAGAGAGAGAGAGAGAGAAAAATGTTCTCCAATCATTTGGCAAGCATTAAAGACTAATGGAGAAAATGTTAGGGGTGTACATAGGTGTTTGTATTTTTGTGTTTTTTTAATTGTTTGCTTTTGTAAAGTGAATGCATTGATATTGTAATTCAAAAATTGTGTTTTCAAAATAATTAAACAAAACTCTACAAAACTGCACCAAATTATTAAAATATATTAAGGTTTTAAACACAGTATTAAGCGTAGCTAAAGTTTAATTCTGTGTTCCTTAAATTTCAGATTGTAAAGTAATAATTTGTGGAGTCTAATAAAACACAGATTGCCTACATCCACTTCCAGTGTTTCTAATCAATAAGTCTAGGGAGCAAACCATGAATATACATTATTAATGAATACTCTAGACAATTCTGATGCCAGTAATCTCTGTGGAACATACTTTAAGAAGCACCATATTGAATTTAAACATTCATAAAATAAAAACTGATGTCTAAAGTAATTATATTTTTATTGTGTTTCACCATATTTTCATCATTTTCAAAGCAAATACCCTCTACTGTATATATTTCCCGTTAATCAGTTTTCTCTAAGATATGACGTAAAGAGCCTGGACACATTTTCAGTGTTTTCACGGTATCCATGTTATACTAAAGCTTCATCATACTCCCATAACTATTTTATACAGGTTTGCCTTTTTCTCATCAACTGTGAGCTTTTTTGAACTCACGTACAACATCTCTCTCATTCACTGATGCACACCCAATGTCTTATATAAGTATAGCACCCAATAAGTATTAAAATATTTGTTAGATATGAGTGAATACTTTAAGATATTGATAAATAAGAGGATATATTGCTGTTGATATTGTATTGTTTCATTTTCATATATATATCCTGTCTCTTTAACTAGACATTCCATTTTGAAATAATCATTTACTTTATAAACTACAATAAATACAAATGCATAGAAAGATTCTTTTAGACATTAGAGAGAAAAACAAAGTATAAAATCTTTTGTTTATTTACTGCTACCAAAAAGATAATCCATCAGTGAAAAGATTCAGGGACAAGGTAGAGTGAAAAGGCACAGTTTTGAACTAGACTTCAGGAGTTTGGATTCTAACCTCAACACGTTTTTAGCTTGGTGACATTAGGAATGTTTCCTAGACTTCTGATACCTCCATTTTCTTATCTGTAAAATGTGAATGGTAATAATATGGCTATATTAGTAGACTCCTGTGGAGATTATATAAATCATTTGTAACAATTATTGACATATATTAAGCACTAATGATTGCCAAATGAATACTCAGTGACATCACATGCAGATTCTTCTATATTCATTATCATAATCTGTCTTGAAAATATAAATTTTATCAGTTGAGAGTCTATTGAGCAATGAATAATACAGTAGACATATTAATATGAGATCAATGCAATCCATGATTTTACCCAATGAATCTGTTACTCAGTGTTTGAGTTTTTCAAGCTCAATTAATGCCTGTTTTCTTATTCTTCCAGTAAGTAATACTGAGCAGTTGGGCTGTAGGTAAATGTCTAACCTCACAGATTTCATAACTATTGTGTGTGTGGAGAAATATAAAAATAAGTAAATAAATATATAACAAAATTTCATATATAATGTAGCTGATACTAATGAATATTAACAGATAATATGAATTATTTCTGTAAAAATACATTGGCAGAATTCTAAATTTATGTTTGGAACATTTGCTTGTGTGTGTTTTTATGGCATAACCAAGTTTGTCATGAACTTGGAGGGTAAAATAGGTTCATTTACTTGACTATTTTCAGGGACATAATCGAGTTCTTGACACTCATAGTGCCAAGACAAGGTAAGTAATAATGCAGAAAGAAACAAGAGAAACACACTAAGGAGATTATTATTATTTTTTATTTCTGATTTCTGATGATTTCAATTGTTCCAATGAGAAAACCAATCTAGAGCAGACAGTTTTCTTTTAACTTTAATCTTTTCCCTTTATAGTATATAGCATTTTATATTTTAATAATTTTTCAAAATTCAGATATTCTTAATTTGAGAAGCACATCCTGGAAGTGTGGCTATTAAAACATAAATAAGAAACATGTATTGTTTACAAATTTGAATTGCAACTTACCACTTCTAATATTGTTCAGTTATTTTATTTTATTTTATTTATTTAATTTCAGGAATGTCTTCTTAGAAATACTTGAAGGTGTTTCTATGTGAAGACCAGAGAGAAAGCAAAGTGGTCTCAAAGTGAATACATACAGAATGTAGCATGTAATATGGCTCTGCAATTAAGTTTTTATTCTCTCAACTCAGTAATCAGCTAATTATGTCATGGTTATTGTATGTCTTTGTCTTGTTCTTAGTCTAAATTATGTTCTGTTCATTTTGGTCCAATGTTTATGAGTAGTTTTCTGGTTCTGGTTTTTATTTTGTTTCAATATATAGTACTTTCAGGCTAAACAGGCAATACCTGAGTTTGAAATTTTTAGGATAAGTCTGTAACCTTGTAAGTCTTTATGACTTTAATTTCTCAAAACCTAATCCACATATACTTTGTTTTTTTTTTTTCTCAACAGAGCACAACAGGTATGTTTATGTAAACCCTAATTTATCTCATTAATTGCACAACTGTGTGCAGAGCTGACATTTTCTGATGTCTGATTCTCATGTAGAAATCTCTCCGGTATAAATCCTTGCATTAGTGTCAGGGAAAACTTTCTAGAACATGGTGTCTCTTATGCTGCATGTCACCAGAACGCTCTCCTTTGATTATTTCTCTTTGTAAGGCAATCAATTAGATGTATCTTTTACTCTGTTATAAATAACACCACTTACCTGGATTTCTGTCTCTACCAGAATTGTGAGCATTCATGTTGGTTCTATTGACAGTTGTGATAAATTGTTATTCATCTGCATATGTTCTTACACAATAAAATTGTGATTAATAGAAAAAGTATCTGAGATTGCTAGCTGGGGATAAATTAACAATTAAAGGCCAAGGAATTGAACAAGGAACTGGCATAGCAAGGCTTCAGAATGAAAACAAAGACTTTGTTAATATCCACTTTGCCATGTAATTATAATTACATCTTTAAATGTGTTTTTTTCTCAAACATTAGAATGAAAAAGTTGCTACTGCATGATGTATATATATAGATAGATATAGATATAGATATCACATATATATCTCATACATATATATCATACAGTAACAACTTACTATATATCATATATATCATGCAGTAGCAACTTACTCATTCTAATAATATATATTATATAGAGTATTTCTTAACAGTTTTTTTGCATTAATTGAAAGTTTACTCTGTACCAGATTTTGTTCTATGTGATGTATGTATCTGTTAGATAACCTAATCTTCACTTTTATCCTATGAATTTGATACTATTACTATCTCTATTTTATGGCTAAAAATTCTGAGGAGCAGCCTGAGATCTCACAGCCAGCAAGTACTGGAGTTAAGTTCCAAATCCATATATCAGTATGCCAGGCAGCAAAACAGAATTTAGCAAAGAAAGTTCTTATATGGGCCGGGCGCGGTGGCTCAAGCCTGTAATCCCAGCACTTTGGGAGGCCGAGACGGGTGGATCACGAGGTCAGGAGATCGAGACCATCCTACCTAACACGGTGAAACCCCGTCTCTACTAAAAAAATACAAAAAAAAAACTAGCCGGGCGATGTGGCGGACGCCTGTAGTCCCAGCTACTCGGGAGGCTGAGGCAGGAGAATGGCGTAAACCCGGGAGGCGGAGCTTGCAGTGAGCTGAGATCCGGCCACTGCACTCCAGCCTGGGCGACAGAGCGAGACTCCGTCTCAAAAAAA